>NC_142737.1:1930000-2050000 GCF_051943395.1 Hippocampus bargibanti
ACTCAAGTTAGCTAATAGTTAGCGAATAGATAGCTAATAGCGAGCGAATAGCTAATAGCTAGCGAATAGATAGCTAATAGCTAGTGAATAGATCGCCATTCGCCAGCGAATAGATAGCCATGCAAATAGAAAATATACAGCTAATAGCTAGCAAATAGATAGCGAACAGATAGCTATTAGCTAGCGAATAGATAGCCATTAGCCAGTGAATAGATAGCCATTAGCGAGCGAATAGATAGCCATTCACTAGCGAATGGATAGCTATTAGCTAGCAAATAGATAGCCATTAGCCAGCTAGAAAATAGATACCTATTAGCTAGCGAATGGATACCTATTAGCTAGCGACTAGATAGCCACTAGCTAGCTAGCAAATATATAGCTAATATCTAGCGCATAGATAGCGAAGAGATAGCTAGTATCTAGCGAATAGACAGCCATTAGCTACCGAATAGATAGCTAATAGCTAGCGAATAGATAGCCATTAGCCAGAGAATAGATAGCCATTAGCAGGCGAATAGATAGCCACTAGCTAGCTAGCTAGCAAATATATAGCTAATAGCTAGCGCATAGATAGCGAACAGATAGCTAATATCTAGCAAATAGATAGCCATTAGCTACCAAATAGATAGCTAATAGCTAGCAAATAGATAGCCATTAGCCAGCGAATAGATAGCCATTAGCGAGCGAATAGATAGCCATTCACCAGCGAATAGATAGCTATTAGCTAGCGAATAGATAGCTATTAGCTAGCGAATACATAGCCATTAGCCAGCTAGCAAATAGATAGCCATTAGCGGGCGAATAGATAGCCACTAGCTAGCTAGCAAATATATAGCTAATAGCTAGCGCATAGGTAGCGAACAGATAGCTAATATCTAGCGAATAGATAGCCATTAGCTACCGAATAGATAGCTAATAGCTAGCAAATAGATAGCCATTAGCCAGCAAATAGATAGCCATTAGCGAGCGAATAGATAGCCATTCACCAGCGAATAGATAGCTATTCACCAGCGAATAGATATCTATTAGCTAGCGAATAGATAGCCATTAGCCAGCTAGCAAATAGATACCTATTAGCTAGCGAATAGATAGCCACTAGCTAGCTAGAAAATGGCTGACGAATAGATAGCCATTAGCATGCCGGTCCGCCGATGTGATTGACAGCCCAAGCAATCCTCTGTAAACACCTTGAGAGGTCGCCGCAACGTCCGGCGGCCGATGCGCGAGGCTATCGCTAACCCGCCGAAGTCCCTCCCGACTTGTCAGCGGGCGCAACGAGATGCCGAGTGACTTAGCACCTCTGGAAACGTCAAGCAAGCCCCGAGCCGGCGCCAACGCGGCGGTGCGGCGCGGCGCGGCTCAGCTGCCGCGCTCGACCGAAGCGAGCGGGAACGTCCGTCGGCGTCTTCGGGCTTTAACGCGCATCTGTTGCGGTCCAGCTGACACCCGACCTCCCCCCCGTCCCCCCACAATCCCTTCCCCCCCACTGACAAACAGTATTTTTCATTTTTCTCTCAACGCGCACCCCCGAAAAAAAGAATGCATATTTGCTTAATTGAAAACACAACTGCCGATGTTTACCGAATCATAAAAATAATACTAAAAATTCTAACAATAATACAAAAAAAAAAAAAAAAAAATCGTAAAATAAATGGTATTAATAATAACAATAATAACAATGAAATATAAAAATAAAATATATTCATAATAACAATAATACCAATAATAATAATTATAATAAAACTAATCAGACTAATACCAATAATAATAATATCAATGATAATAATACTAATAATAATAATAACAACATATAAAAACAATAATACCAATAACAATAAAATATACACATAAATTATAATACTAATAATAATACCAATAATAATAATAATACCAATAATAATAACATATAAAAGCAATAATACCAATACCAATAACAATAAAATATACACATATTATAATAGCAATAATAATAATAATAATACCAATAATAATAATAATAATAATAATAATAAAAGCGAATAATAAAACTACTACTACTGCTACCAATATCAATAATAATAATACATTAAAATACAATAATAACAATCATACCAATAATAATAACAATAATGAAAATAATAATAATAATCATACTTTTAATTTTTAAGCGCATCAAATATGACTCGTACTATTAATAAAAACAAAATAACAAATGTAACATATAACAATAACATAATAATAATAATAACACAATTGATAATAATAATCATCATCATCATAATCATACATTTAATTTCTAAGTGCCTCAAATATGACTAGTACTATGAATAAAAACAAAATAATAACAAAAGTAACATATAACAATAAAATACAATAATAATTATTATAATGAATTTAATTTCTAGGCGCCTCAAATATGATTCGTACTATTAATAAAAACAAATAACAAACGTAACATATAACAATAACATAATAATAATAATAATAATAATAACACAATTGATAATAATAATAATAATAATAATCATCATCATCATCATAATCATACATTTAATTTCTAAGTGCCTCAAATATGACTAGTACTATGAATAAAAACAAAATAATAAAAAAGTAACATATAACAATAAAATATAATAATAATAATAATAATTATAATAATAATAATAATTATTATTATTATTATAATAATAATTATAGTAATAATAATAAATTTAATTTCTAGGCACCTCAAATATGATTCGTACTATCAGTAAAAACAAAATAACAAAAGTAACATATAATAATAATAATAATAATAATAATACATTTAATTTCTAATTTCCTCAAATATGACTAGTACTATGAATAAAAACAAAATAATAAAAAAGTAACATATAACAATAAAATATAATAATAATAATAATAATAATAATAATAATAATTATAATAATTATAATAAATTTAATTTCTAGGCACCTCAAATATGATTCGTACTATCAGTAAAAACAAAATAACAAAAGTAACATATAATAATAATAATAATAATAATAATAATAATAATAATACATTTAATTTCTAATTTCCTCAAATATGACTAGGACTATCAATAAAAACAAAATAACAAAAGTAACATATAATAATAATAATATAATAATAATAATAGTACTTTTAAAACACGGTTTGATTTTAAAGAGTTAAACAACAACAACAAAAACACTTTTCAGTGGATGAAAATGTGCATTCGCTTCACAGAACCCTCAACGGTTTTGGAAAACGTGCATCCGTGGGGGGGGGGGGGGGGGTGAAGGGGAGAGGCGGATTGCGGATTGCGTTTTTGCGGCGGTTTTTGCATAATCATACAGAAGACACCCAACAACAACACACAAACACACACACACACACACAAACGACAGCCGACGTCTCCGGACAAGTTGTGTCCATAATTTGTAAAATGGCTTCAAATGACTTCTACTGAGCGTATTTTAATATGATTCCACCGCATAGAGCTATATTTGACCTTTTAAGACTCGCACTGAATATTTAGGAAGTCTTGTTTTTGAGTCGGTGACGAGTCCGTACGTGACGTCACTGAAGGAACGCCCCTAACCGAAAAAAAAGACACATTGTAGCAGTCCTTTCATCACGTCAATGTATTTTGCTGTACTTGTTTGCTCTGAAAACCTTGTGTTGCACCCAAAAGCTGCCAGGAGAGGGCGTCCAAGCACCATATAAGGAATTTATCAGCTTGTGGAAACGGGCTGATTGATTCCTCACAGATTCCCGCCCCCTCAAGCATCGGCGCGGATGTATATATATAAAACGCCACATATTTAGCGTCACATCTGAGCAGAAGTCAAGCAGAAAGTCAACATGCCGTAGCACAGAGGCATGCTGGGAAATTTCTAATGGGCTGTTTACTGGCCGCCTGCTGGGATTGCGGTGCGCCACATTGATTCCACTCCGCACGCGCCGCATTAACGGCGACAAAGTGTAATCGCTACGGTGACAGACGACGTCTTCGGCGGCGCCTGATGGGCGAGAAGCACATTTTCAAAATGGCCCGGACACATTGTTTTTTTTTTTTTGTTTTTGGGGGGGGGGGGGAGTCGCCTGGATGGATATCGACAACACGATGTCGCCCGCCCGGGTGTGTAAAATGCGGGTGAATGGCGGCAATCTCAGGCCTTTGCTAACGGGGCGATGCGAGAGATGTTTGTTAGCCGAGAAGGATGACACAAAATGTAACATAATAATAATAATCATCATCATCATCATCATCGTCATCGTCATAATAATAATAATAATCATAATCGTCATAATAATAATAATAATCATCATCATCGTCATAATCATCATCATCATCATAATTATAATAATAATAATAACAATAATAACAATACTAATAATAAAACAATAATAATAATAATAACAATCATCATAATCGTCATAATAATAATAATAATCATAATTATCATAATAATAATAATAATAATCATCATCATCATCGTCATAATAATAATAATCATAATCGTCATAATAATAATAATAATAATCATCATCATCATCATCGTCATCATAATTATAATAATAATAACAATAATAATAATAACAATACTAATAATAAAACAATAATAATAATAATAACAATCATCATAATCGTCACAATCATCATAATCGTCATAATTATCATAATAATAATAATAATAATAATAATAATACATTGTATTGCTAAGCGGCTTTCAAAACTGTCAATGTCACTTTACAGTCACAGGATAAGTTTTTTTATGGTCGGTGAGCAGCGGCAGCCACACGCGCCAGCATTCACTCAACCCGGAATAACTCAAATAGCTAGACAGCCAGCGAGCTAATGATAATAATAATAATACTAATACTAATAATAATACATTTCATTGATAAGCGCCTTTCAAAACTCTCATGATCACTTTACAGTCACAGGATCAGTTTCTCTGTGGGTGAGCAGCGGCAGCCACACACGCCAGCGTTCACTCAACCCGGAAGTAACTCAAATAGATAGAAAGCTAGCTAATAGATAATAATAATAATAAATAATAATAATAATAATAATACTACATTTAATTGATAAGCGCCTTTCAAAACTCTCAAGGTGACTTTATAGTCTCTGTTCTCTGTGGGTGAGCAGTGGCAGCCACACACGCCAGCGTTCACTCAAGTTTTTTAGTTCACTCAAGTAGTTTTATGTGTTGTTTTCACTTCAAGAGGGCTGCTTTCACAGCAGCTCATGTATTTTGTTTTTCTACTTCTTCCTTTCCTTTCATCACTTTGTCACTGTGAAATGTAAATGTCTCCATTGCGAGACGAATAAAGGCTAATCCAATCCAGAGATACGAGCATTGGAACTTTCCCGCCAAAATGAAGTCATTCCAGTTAACGAAAAGGTCAATGAAGAGCGAAAATTTTACGTTACGAGCTGGATTATTTCCACTGGTGACAGGAAAGTAAAGTCCGATTTAAAAAAAAAATGTTAAAGTACGATTACAAGTGAGTGAGCGATCGAGTTGGACTTCCTGGCCTCGGGATGTATGTCATATGGGACTCGGGGGGGGGGGAAGATGAAGTGGGAAAGTGGCAGGGGGAGAGATGAGGGGGGAGGGGGGGGGGTCCCAGTTGTTCTCTAATGGAATCCATCCTCCTCTGTGACACGCTTGTCACGATAGGATGTCGCCCGGAATGGCGAAAAGTCATGTCATCGGGGGTAGGAGCTGAGTACCCTTTGACGGACTCGTCGAGACAGCCATCGTCAAATAGGGGGCGGGGGGGGGGGGGGGTCGATCCCGTGGGGGAAGGGGATGGGGGAGTGTCCCGAGTCTCTCAGTTACAAAGAAATGAATCGCAAATGTAAACAAAACATGTTAGCATAGCTTGGCTAGCTATTAGCTCATCTGTAGGTAGATAGATAGATAGATAGATAGATAGATAGATAGATAGATAGATAGATAGATAGATAGATAGATAGATAGATAGATAGATAGATAGATAGATGGATGGATGGATGGATGGGTGGGTAGATAGATAGATAGATAGATAGATAGATAGATAGATAGATAGATAGATAGATAGCTAATAGATAGATAGATAGATAGATAGATAGATAGATAGATAGATAGATAGATAGATAGATAGATAGATAGATAGATAGAGAGCTAGCTAGCTAATAGATAGATAGAGATAGATAGATAGATATAGATAGATAGAGAGCTAGATAGATAGATAGATAGATAGATAGATAGATAGATAGTTAGATAGATAGATAGATAGATAGATAGATAGATAGATAGATAGATAGATAGATAGATAGATAGATAGATAGATAGATAGATAGATAGATAGATAGATAGATAGATAGATAGATAGAGAGCTAGCTAGCTAATAGATAGATAGAGATAGATAGATAGATATAGATAGATAGAGAGCTAGCTAGCTAATAGATAGATAGATAGATAGATAGATAGATATATAGATAGATAGATAGATAGATAGATAGATAGATAGATAGATAGATAGAGAGCTAGCTAGCTAATACATAGATAGATAGATAGATAGATAGATAGATAGATAGATAGATAGATAGATAGATAGATAGATAGAGAGCTAGCTAGCTAATAGATAGATAGATAGATAGATAGATAGATAGATAGATAGATAGATAGATAGATAGATAGATAGATAGATAGATAGATAGATAGATAGATAGAGAGCTAGCTAGCTAATAGATAAATAGATAGATAGATAGATAGATAGAGAGCTAGCTAGCTAATAGATAGATAGATAGATAGATAGATAGATAGATAGAGAGCTAGCTAGCTAATAGATAGATAGATAGATAGATAGATAGATAGATAGATAGATAGATAGATAGATAGATAGATAGATAGATAGATAGATAGATAGATAGATAGATAGATAGATAGATAGATAGATAGATAGATAGATAGATAGATAGATAGATAGATAGATAGATAGATAGATAGATAGATAGATAGATAGATAGATAGATAGACGTTAACAGATGCTAACGTCAACGGAAATGCTAAATTGCCTGAATTGGTTTGAAGACTCGTCGTCTTGGGTGGTTTCAATCGGAATCAAACAATGAAATCAACGATCTTTACAAAATAAAATAGTCTGAATTTGCCGCTTTTTTTTTTTAGCTCAAACGTTTTTACACATTTTCAAAGAATAGATGTTCACCTATTTTTTGAAAAAATGTTTTCTTGATTACTATATGACCCCCCCCCCCAAAAAAAAAATGAATACAGGTAACATCTGAGTTACAAACAAGTTCCGTTCCGAGATAATGGTCGTAAGTCAAACGGTCGTAAGTCAAAATCCATTCAAAATGGCCGACATGACGTTGACACGATGTCAATCTATTGTGTTTTCTATTAAATACTATTATATACCAAACTGTGTACAGTTCTTTGATAAATTTCATAACTTTTAGTGTCATTTTTATCATTTTATATTTCATATTATCGATTTTTATTCCTGTTTAACGCGCTGTGGAAAAATCGCACTCCCTGCAAACGGCCAGAAGAGGTCGCCAGACACACGCTCGGACTAAGGCGGATGCCGAAAGAAAAAAGCAGTGTCCATACGACAGGGGATGGAATCTGCGCCGTATAACTACTGTATTGAGTGTAGTCACGCAGTAGATTTCTGTGCGAGTGTGTGTAATGCTGGATGGCCAAAATTGTTGCAGGCTGCTTGCGCGTTGCGATGCCAAGCGTAGCAAAAAAAAAAGGGTCTGACGGTCGTGGTCGTAAGTACGGGCGGTCGTAACTCGCGCCGGTCGTAACTTGGATGTTACCTGTATTTTTTTTCGTTTTTTCGAACACATTGAAAGTTTCGCTAGCATGTCAGCTAATCCCACGAGAGCGCCGCGTTGCTCCTTTAGCTTGCGTTGCTGTTTAGCTTGCCTTGATTCTATCTAACGAAATCCCTCATTAGCCGTCGCCAAAACGCCGCGGTGACCTTTCTCGCCGTCGAGTCTCCTGATAGGTCGCACTTTGCCCCCCCCCCCCATCCCCGTCTTTGATAGCGGCGGTTTAATTGGGAACGATTTGAGCTTTTTCTTCGGCTTTTTTTGTCGCCCGTTAAATTTAGCGAGGCGCTAATGGCAAATGTCAGCGAGAATTGTTGGGCAAGAGAAAGAGCGCATCATTCCGCTAATATCTCGGCGTCGCTCGAGCGGTCCTTGGGAAGGAAGGCCTCATTAACGGCGGGGGTCCGCGGGGGGGCAATCCCTAGGAAGCAAGATGGAGGGACGGCGGCGGGAAGCGGGAAGCGACGTTATCCCGCCTCTAATGAACAACAACAACAACAATCGGTGAAGAAAACGTCCAGATTAGAAAGTAAATTGTGTCCAATTAAAGATGCGCCACCTTTGAAGGCGTGTTGACATTTGGCGGGAGAAGGTCACGCTAATTCCTTAGACGTCGTTCGCTAACAGGCTGCTAGCTACTTCCTGTCAGGTCATTTCGAACAGATATAAGCAAACTTTAATAATAATAATAATAAATATTTGACATTATTTCTAAGCGCCTTTCAAAACTCTCAAGGACACTTTACAGTCACGGGATAGGTTTTTCCGTGGGTGAGCAGCGGCAGCCACACGCGCCAGCGTTCACTCATCCCGGAAATAACTCAAATAGAATAGTAAGACAAATAGATCGAGAGCTAGCAAGCTATTGGATAGTGAATAAATAGCTAATAGATAGCCAGACAGCCAACAGCTAGCCAGCTTACAGTTAGCTAGACAGCTAGTAGCTAGCTAGCTAGCTAATGGATTTATTTTTTTTTGTGCGGGAGAGCAGCGGTAGCCATTCGCGCCAGCGTTCACTCCACCCGGATGTAACACAGCAGCAAAGTTATGAAAGGAAGAGGAAAGGAAAGAAAAAAGTAAAAAAACAAAATACAGGAGCTGCTGGAAAGACAGCAACTCTCGTGGCGCCATCTTGAAGTAAAAACAAAAAACAAAACAAAAAAAACTAAATAAATAACATGACAACACAAAGACACAGACAATCATTCATTCTTCAGCACTTGCTGTACCCTGTTTGTGACATGAAGCAGTTCTAGAAGAAAGAGGAGAGGATCGAAGCATCCTTTTTAGCAGTGGATCAGGTATGTCATGGGGGAATGTGCATGTCTACTACAAGCTAAATGTTCAAAGCAAACAAGAAGCTGTAGCATCCATTGACTCAGTATTATTCAGACCTGATCTTAGTTTTACTCCCTTTCTACTATCTGTGGGACTGCTTTATTTCCTGTATATGTGTATTGTTTGATCTGAAAACCTTGTGTTGCACCAAAAAGCTGCCAGAATAGGGCGACCAAGCTCCATGGAAGGAATTTATCAACCTGTGGAAACGGGCTGATTAAGTCTTCACCGGAGCTTTGTCGCCCTCTTCTGCCTCTTTTTGGGTGCGACATTTCCCCCCCAATGTTGCGTCAAAATGGCACGGAATAAATTCTTTTTAAATCGATTGCAAACATGTATGCTTTCCTCTTCAGAACTATTTGAATCATATTCATAACTGGATGTGTAACAAGAAAGCATATTCTCCCAATCTGAAGCCATTTTTTTGATTCACCAGCAATGCAAGACGTCTTGGCGTGATGTCACGAATTGGGGGCGGGACTTTCTGAAAATGCCCAATTTGCAGCTCAATTTTTTTTTGCAGATTTTGGACACTTTAAGTCATTTTTATTGGTGTTTTGCATTTGAATAAAAATATAATACTGCGTGTTTTGGGTATTTTAGATGCTATACAACGTTTTTCTGATGTCAGTTAAGGAACAAAAAAGTCCTTTAAGATTCTAAGTTATTGACTCCATGTTTAAGGATGAAAAATGGAGAGGTGGTGGTGGTGGGGGGGGGTCACATGGGGTGACAGAAGTTGGCATATGGTCACATGAGAGGCATGACGAGCTGCCCGAGAGCCAAAAAGCCTTGCGTGTGATGATGATGAAGAAGGTCCGCAAACACGCATGTTCTGTTCATGGGCGAGGGGAAGGGGCGGGGGGGGGGGGGGGGGTGTGCGATAGGGGCTTCGTGGTGGAGGCCTGAATCGGAAAAGAGCCACCTTTTGATTTTGGAGCGTGGCCGGTAAAGCGGGGGTCCGGGCCATAAGGCGGGGGCGGGGCCTCGGGATAATGGCGGCAGACGGGGGAAGAGGAGGCCGACAGCTGGCGCATTCCGCCCCAATATGTTTCCATCAAAGAGGCGAGGACGTTTCGCAAGATGGCCGCCCCCCACCACCACCACCACAGAGAAAAAGAGATTAGAAATAAAATTAGCCGACATCTTGCCCGTTTCACCCCCGTGATGCACATTTCGGCGCAAGATGGAGGGGCGGTGGCGGTTGTGCACGAAGGCTCATTGTGATGCGCAAAAAAAAAAAATGAATTAGTCATGCGTCACCTCCCCGAGCTCGTCACAGATGTGGCCTCAAGTGTTTGAAGATACTTTCTTTTTCGAAATGCGACGCATATTGTAACATGCAAATGAGCACCGGACCCCACCCACAGCCCCCGCAAATCCCCACCCCTTTCCTCTACCGCCAAACAGCTAGCCGCTAATGAGGTGTAAAATATGCACAGTGATAAAGTCATGAGCAATCGCTAGCATTGTCTACCGCCCAACGATTAAAAAAAATAAAATAAAAATCGGGAAATAATAATAATAATAATAATAATAATAATAATACGTTTGATTTCTAAGCGCCTTTAAAAACTGTCAAGGTCACTTTACAGTCACAAGATACATTTTTCTGCACACACACACACACACACACACACACACACACACACACACACACACACACACACACACACACACACACACACACATATATATACAGTGAGACCTCAACTTACAAACACCTCAATTTACAAACTTTTTGTCTTACAAACATCAAATTTATGAAAATTAAACCTCATAATAAGCACTATTTTCATAATACACACCCACCACGGCTGGCGGAGCGATCTTCGGCGGAAGCACACGACCGAACAGCACCAGAGGTTAAGTTAGCCATCAACGACCATCAAAAAGGTAAATAAAACTTTATTTTACTGCACAGTTTATGTCTTTAATTACAGTCCTCATATAATGCGCCTCTCTTTCCAAACAGCAATTCCCTCTGACCTTCGACCTCCAACGCCATTCCATCAAGCCATCAATGACCATCACAAATGTAAATAAAGTGACTTTATGATACAATTCAGTGTATTTCTTTCATTACAATACAACAGCACATTTATTATACATAGAATAAAGTATGTTGTGTGTAGTTTTAAGGCTTATTTAGTTGAAAAGTACATTTTATGGAAACCTGGGAACGGATTATTCCCATTTTAATGGTTTCCTATGGGAATTTTTTTTTCGAGATACACACTTTTCGCCTTACACACTCTGTCTGGGAACCAATTAAGTTCGTAAGTTGAGGTATACGCACACGGATAAATATATACACCGTGTATATATGTGTGAGTATGTATGTGTGTTGATTGAAATAATTTGTTTTTATTTTCAAACTATATTTGTCCTTTTTTTTTCTCAACGACATAATCCTAAAAAAGTAAGTGTTGACATTCGAGCTGAGCAACTTGTGTTGCTGGCCGCCGTCCGTCCGGCGTTTTGTTTCCAAGCATCTGATGACCACTCGAGATGATGAACAGGCTCGCACTTCACACATTTGAGTCCTTGGCACCGATGGCCTCGCCAAACACATCCAGAAAACATGCTCCTTTGGACGCCGACGCGGCGAGGACAGATGGCGGCGGGGGGCGGGGTTGGCGGGGTGTAGGGGGCGGGGCCAAGACGAAGGACCACGGACCCTTCGAACCGACAACAAGGCGATAGCTATTAGCTATCTATTCGCTAGCTATTAGCTATCTATTCGCAAGAAATTAGCTATCCAATTGCTATCTATTCGCTAGTTATTAGCTATCTACGTCTCTAGCTAGCTATCGTGCTATTTGAGTTACTTCCAGGTTGCGTGAACGCTGGCGTGTGTGGTTGCCGCTGCTCGCCCACAGAAAAACGTTTACTGTGACTGTAAAGTGACCTTGAGTTTTGAAAGGTGGTTATAAATCAAATGTATTATTATTATTATTATTAATCTATTAGCTAGCTAGCTAACTTACTACCAATTTCAGTTATTCAACTCTCTAGCTAACTATCTATGAGTTATCTATTAGCTAGCTAGCTAACTTTCTATCTATTTGAGTTACTTCCGGGTTGAGTGAACATTGGCGCGTGTGGCTGCCGCTGCTCACCCACAGAAAAACGTATCCGGTGACTGTAAAGTGACCTTGACAGTTTTTAAAGGCGCTTAGAAATCAAATGTATTATTATTATTATGATTAATTGTATATTGACATTCGGATGTCGGTGAGTGACATGGGTGCCATTGTCCGTATTTAAATTTCAAGTCGATTATGATGAAAACAAAATTTTGGGTGGCTGCACGTGCGCTCGCGAGGCAGAAGTAGCCGATCAGCACCAAGCAGATGGACGCCAGCTTCTGATTAGAACCAATTAAGTCTCCCATCCCCCCACACCCTCTGATGTGACTAACTTTTGCGTGGCTAATGCACATATTTTACACCTCATTAGCAGCATGCTAATTGTCGCGAGAAAAGGAGTGGGGGGAGGGATAAGGAGGGGGAGTCGGTAGGGCATTGATAAACGTCGTACAATATGCGCCATGTTTAGAAACAGAACCTCCAAATCCGTTTCCAATTTGTTTTTTTAACGCAGACTTTTGCTGCGCATGAATTGACGATTTCAAACAACTTGACTTCTGCACAACGACCACTAGATGGTATCGTTGCCACGTGTTGGAAATACAATGATAATAATAATAATACTAATTTTCTAAGCGCCTTCCAAAACTCCCAAGATCACGGGTTTTATATATATATATATATATATATATACAGTGAGACCTCAACTTACAAACACCTCAACTTACAAACTTTTTGTCTTACAAACATCAAATTTATGAAAATTAAACCTTATAATAAGCACTATTTTCATAATACACACCCACCACGGCTGGCGGAGTGATCTTCGGCGGAAGCACACGACCGAACAGCACCAGAGGTTAAGTTATCAACAGTCCTTATGGAAGGTGACTCTCCTTCCATAAGCCATCAACGACCATCAAAAAGGTAAATAAAACTTTATTTTACAGCACAGTTGTCTTTAATTACAGTCCTCATGTAATTTGCCTCTCTTTCCAAACAGCAATTCCCTTTGACCTTCGACCTCCAACGCCATTCCATCAAGCCATCAATGACCATACAAATGTAAATAAAGTGACTTTATGATACAATGCAGTGTATTTCTTTCATTACAATACAATAGCACATTTATTATACATAGAATAAGGTATGTTGTGTGTAGTTTTAAGGCTTATTTAGTTGAAAAGTATATTTTATGGAAACCCGGGAACGGATTATTCCCATTTTAATGGTTTCCTATGGGAATTTTTTTTTTGCGATACACACTTTTCGCCTTACACACTGGGAACCAATTAAGTTCGTAAATTGAGGTCTCACTGTGTGTATATATATATATATATATATATATATATATATATATATATATATATATATATGCTCATGTAAAAGTGCGCAGTAGCTTTCGGTTGCCAAAAAGTCATCAATCGTCGGCATTTGGCTGAGCGATTCTGCCGTGCGTTTGTGCCCTGATGATTCATAGCGTCACTTTTGGAGGAGTCCATCTTCATGAAGAGGATCAGCCCCTAATGGCTCCCATTTGTCAAGTCCAATCCAAATTCGGCCGCAAGGAGGCTGACGAAGGACCTCGCCAAACGGCGCCATCGGTAGCCAGCTGCGTTTTCAAAACAAACCGCGTTGAACCCGAGTCTTGAAAAAGCCGCGACGGTACCATAAACGCCGGCTAGCTATTAGCTGTCTAGCTGACTGGCTGTAAGCTGTCTAGCTGGCTATCTATTAGCTATTTATTAGCTATCAATTAGCTAGCTGGCTGGCTTTAAGCTGTCTAGCTGTAAAATGGCTAGCTGGCTATCTATTAGCTATTTATTAGCTATCAATTAGCTATCTGGCTGGCTGTAAGCTGTCTAGCTGGCTAGCTGTAATGTGTCGGCTATCTGGCTATTAGCTATGTATTAGCTATCAATTAGCTAGCTGGCTGGCTGTAAGCTGTCTAGCTGGCTAGCTGTAAGATGAAAGCGAGCTAGAAAGCGAGCTAGATAATGAAATCGATAGCGAGATAGATAGCTAGCTAAATAGTTAGCTAGAGAGCGAGATAGATACCGAGTTTTTACAGTCTTTCCGCTCGCGTGTCGCAAGCTAGCATGGCTAATAAAATCTGACACGGCCAGGAACGGAGACGCTCCATTCCAGACAATTAGGACGACCTTAGCATATTTTGTCAAACTATCCAGCGGCGTCCATATTGCGGCGCGGCTAATTTGTAGCGGCGGCGACGACCCTCCGCGCCGACATTTTGTAAGCGTTCAGTTTGACTGACAGTTGGAACTGCGCTCATTCCGCGGATTTGATCATTGTTTAGTTTGCTAACTAATCCCCCCTGACGTGGAAAGTGACAGTTCATCGCGGTTAAAATTTGCATTTCTGGTCATTATGTGCCGATGAGGCAAAACTTAGGAAGTGGCGGTGACTGGAAGGCCTGCACCAAATGTTGTTTGACATTTTTTTTGTGGCTCTATTTATGCCAGACTTGCATTGGCTAAGTTAGCTTCAAGACGTTTTAAGCAATTCTTGTGGAAACAAACAAAATCCAAGTCCAAGTCATTTGGTTGAAACCAAATGGTAGACTTGAAGGGTTTTGTGGGGATGATTTTATAATAATAATAATAATAATAATAATAATAATAATAATAATAATAATAATAATAATAAATACAAATACAAATAAAAATAAAAATAAAAATAAAAATAAAAATAAAAATAAAAGTCAAAATAAAAATAAAAAATAAAATAAAAATAAAACAAATAACAATAAAACAAAAATTTTAAAAAAATAAAACTGAAAAAAATAAAAAAAAAGACGAATAATAATTAAATAAATAAATACAAATATATAAAAATAAAAATATGACAAAATGACAAAATAAAAATAACAAAATAACATATATATATATATATATATATATATATCACTAAAAAAAAACAATAAAAATAAAAATAAAAATAAAACTAAAAGTGAAAGTCAAAATAAAAAAAATAAAAATAAAAATAAAAAAAATAAAAAAAAAATAAAAAAATAAACGAATAATAATTAAATAAATAAATACAAATATATAAAAATATGACAAAATAACAAAATAAAAATAACAAAAAAAAAAATATATATATGAATAAAAAAAATAAAAATAAAATAAAAATATAAAATAAAAAATAAAAAATAAATAATAATTAAATAAATATATATATATATGACAAAATAACAAAATAAAAATAAAAAAATATATATATATATATTAAAAAAAAAAAAAAAAACAATAAAAATGAAATAAAATAAAAATAAAAATAAAAATAATCACAACCATAATCAAAATAATACATTTCATTTCTAAGCGCCTTTCAAAACTCTCAAGGTCACTTTACAGTCATGTTGTTGGCTATCTATTAGCTATCTACTAGCTGGCTAGCTAGCTTTCTATCTATTGACTTCCGGGTTGAGTGAACGCTGGCGCATGTGGCTGCCACTGCTCACCCACAGAAAAACGTATCCTGTGACTATAAAGTGACCTTGAGAGTTTTGAAAGGCGCTTAGAAATGAAATGTATTATTATTATGATAAAATATTAGCTTGAAAGCTAAGCAGCAGTGCTCCCGCGTGAGAACTTCTCAAAACAAGTGCATAGCGCCCCCCCCTCTCATTTTTTTTTTTTTTTTTTGCTCCGCCAAGGCGTCCGTCCACTCACACGGCATTAATACGCGCGCTGCCTCAGCGATGGAAACGGCAAAATGCAGACGCTGGACTTTTACATCTGTCCGCCCTCATTGCTGTCCTATCAGCACTCCACCGCGGGGGCGCGTGGAGCACATGGGCGATGCCGCCCGGCTGACAGATTCTCGCCCGGGTCGCTCGGTTAAAAAAAAAAAAAAAAAAAGAGAAAAAAAAGAGGCCTGCCAGCAGCAGCTGTCCGCTAGCATCGGGAATGCTAATCTGCGCCTTGACAAAGACGGAAGGGGAGTGAGCGTCAACAACATTTTGGACCCGCAGCGCTAACTGGGGTCTTTTTTTTGTTGTTGTTGTTGTTGTTGTTGTTTTTTTGGGTTGGTTTGGGGTAGGGGGGTGAAATGGAAAAATGCTGCACTAATTTGGAGCCTCTCAGGCTGCAGGCGGTGAGAGCCGAAGCAGAAAATGATGTGACGCGAGGTCGAATTGACATTTCCGCAGTCAAACAAGCAAATGTGGATTTTTTTTATTGTATTTTTTTTAATGCTTTAATTTTGTAATTTGAGCATTTTCACTTTTTTTCCACATATTTTTTATTTTTTTTTTTACATTTAAAATTCATGTGGATTTTTTTTTCTAAATTATATTGTAGAATGAATTGGGTTCTTTCTATTTTTAAAACATGTAATTATTTCTATATATGTAGTTTATTTCAATTAATATATTTAATTTTTTTTAAAAATGTATATAGTTTTTCAAATAGATTCTCTCCATATACATTTTTTTAATGTGTATTTTTTTTTCAAATAGATTCTTTCAATTGACATATTGACATTTTTAACTATACATATATATTTATATATCTACATTTTTAAACAGTTTTATTTTCAAACAGATGCTTTCCATTTCTATATTTATTTTTTTAAGAAGTATTTTTTCAAATAGATTCTTTCAATTTATATATTTACTTTTTTTAACTATATATATTTTTCGAATAGTTTATTTCAATTTATATATTTACATTTTTAATATATACTTTTTTCAAATAGATTCTTTCAATTTATGTATTTAAATATTTATTAGTTTTTTTTCAAAGAGATTCTTTCAATTTATATATTTACATTTTTATATCTTTTTTCAAATGTATATATTAACATTTTATTTATATATTTTTTCAAATTTATTCTTTCAATTCACTTTTTTAATATATATTTTTCAAATACATTCTTTCAATTTATATATTTACATTTTTAATACATATTCTTTCCAAAGTGATTCTTTCAATTTATTTATTCACTTTAAAATTATTATCTTATTAAATAAAGCAGTCACAAAGATAGTAGAAAGATATACAGTGATACGTCGGTTTTCAACCATAGCCGTTCCGAAACCTATTCGAAAACCGATTTGTTCGAAAACCGAAACAGCAGCTTACATTATAATCAATGTAAATATTTTTAATCCGTTCCACGTGTAGACAACAACTATTGAAAAGCAATTTGTGACAATTTCACTGCATAAACTGGATAAACACGTAATAATATAGTAGTTAATTTGTAAAATCCTGGAAAAAAAATACTGTAATATGTATAATAAATATGTTTTTTTTCCCCAAAGGATTTCTTTTGTGGGGGGCAGGGGTCTTTTCTATATTTCCGAAATAGTATAATGATGTGTAGGAGCACAAGCAGCAATTGGGCGTAATGCCGTTTCAAGCAGTAAGCCTCAAGTTGGCAAAAGCAGCGTAGCGATTTGTCTCGACGGCGGCAAGGCGCCATTTTGTCACGTTTCTTCCCAAATGGGCACCCTGCTGTGCCATTTTAATTGGTGGACCATCATGTGTCATCTTATCTGACGCGCGCACTCTGGCTTTCACCGGAGCGTACGCCGCCTTGTCGTTTCGATGGGAAAGCGCCGGGATGCCATCCAACTTATCCGATTACCCACGATGCATCACGGGGATCGGAGGCGGGGTGGAGGGGGCTACATGTAAACAAGACTTGACTGACATGGATAGACGTATGGGGAGGCGGAGATGAAGATGGTGGGGAGACTTCACGACGACATATTGACCGCTCACGATAGTCACGCTAATAGCATTTAAGCTAACCCACCGCTAGTTTTTACAAAACTTTTCCGATACACACGATTTTCGAGTGGTAGTCTGTGGTGGGCACCAAACAAGAATTTTGATTTAAAAAAAAAAAAGAAAAAAACTGGTGCTAGGGGTGGGGTAGGTGGGGGGGGGGGGGTTAGCTGTTAGCATCCGTTAGCGGTCATCAACTCAATTTGCATTGCATATGTTCGGGAAAGGCGCCCCGCAGGATAGTGAGTCGACAAGGGAAGGGCTGCATGAATATGCATCTGTTTGGCTAACAGCGCCATAGCGACCTACATGACCGCATCACGCTAGCCACGTTAGCGTCGTTTCCTCCGGAGAGGACACTTGGGCTGCCGACCAAGGCGAACCAATTCCAGTAGATGTTGTGAAGGGATCTCTCACCGCCACATGAATCCAAACCTTCACGTTACACTGGAAACCCTATTTGGAAAATCCATGTCTGCCTTGAAACCCTAACTTGGAACCTCAATACAGGCTGGAAACTTAAAAACCAAGACCCTTCAATGAAACACTCGTCGACTCTAATTTGAAACCCTAACATTAGCTTACAACCAATAAACAATAATAATAATAATAATAATGCATTATTTTATTTCTAAGCGCCTTTCAACACTCTCAAGGTCACTTTACAGTTACCCGATACGTTTTTCTGTGGTTGAGCAGCCACAGGCGCCAGCGTTCACTCAACCCGGAAGTAACTCAGCTAGAAAGCTAGCAAGCTAATAGATAGCTAACAGATAGCTAGCTAGGTCTTCACTCAACCCGGAAGTAACTCAGCTAGAAAGCTAGCTAGCTAATAGACAGCTAATTTGATAACTAAGTAACTCGCATAGAAAGCTAGCTAGCTAATAGCTAGCTAGCTAGGTCTTCACTGAACCCGGAAGTAACTCAGATAGAAAGCTAGCTCGCTAATAGAGGGCTAATTTGATAACTAAGTAACTCGGATAGAAAGCTAACTAGCTAATAGATAGCTAACATATAGCGAGCTAGGTCTTCACTGAACCCGGAAGTAACTCAGATAGAAAGCTAGCTCGCTAATAGACAGCTAATTTGATAACTAAGTAATTCGGATAGAAAGCTAACTAGCTAATAGATAGCTAACAGATAGCTAGCTAGGTCTTCACTGAACCCGGAAGTAACTCAGATAGACAGCTAGCTAGCTAATAGATAGTTAAGTAACTCGGATAGTAAGCTAGCGAGCGAATAGATAGCTAACAGATAGCTAGCTAGGCCTTCACTTAACCCAGAAGTAATTCAGATAGAAAGCTAGCTAGCTAATAGACAGCTAATAGTTAGCTAAGTAACTTGGAGAGACAGCTAGCTAGCTAATAGATAGCTAGCTAGGCCTTCACTCAACCTTTTGTGATGTAATATAGGGAAAGATGCACGTCTGTTACAAGCTAAATGTTGAAAACAAACACTAAGCTGTAGCATCCATTTTAACCCTGTATCCAAACCCTACTTCGAAACGCTAACCATGTCACAGTCTTCCGACCCTAAAAACAAGTGTGGGAGTCATTGATTGGCCCATGACCGGTGGCATCATCATCACTGCCTCCTCCAGCTGGCCGCCGGCGGTCAGGTTTGCGAGGTACGGCGGCAAACACGACGGCGGCGTGCCAGCGGCGGAAATGAGGCGCCGCTCATCCAAAGTCATTTGCGGCCGAGTTCATTAGCATCGTCATCAGCGCTGATGAATTCCCCGTTGCCGTGATGGCGCGCTGATGACATTCTGCTCTCCTTGGCACTGCGTCACTCTCACACAAACACACACCAAAACGCCTTACTTGAAACCCTAATTTGTTTTGAAATCCTTATCCTAACAGTTAGGATAAGTTAGGACCTCACTTAAACCTGAATCTTTCCTTAAAAATTTTACTTGAGACCCTTTCACTTCGTTTTTGACCCTTCATTTAGATCCTCATTGCCCTTTGAAAACCTGACTCGGGCTTGAACCCCTACTCGGTCACCCTAATTCTGGCTTTGAAAGTTAAACTGAAACCAGAACTGGAAATTCTCATTTGGAACCGAGCGAAAGTACAATGACTAGTACTTGAAACCGGACCTCCAGTTTGAAAATGTCATGATTTGGTTGGCGACCAACGGGGGGGCGCTGTCGGCCCCGCCTGCACCTGCACAGGTGCTGGTCGTCCCGATCAGATTGGCGACCAACGGTTAGCGACGTCATCCCTGACTGCAGCCTCGCAGGTGCTGGTCGTTTTAATCACTGACACTTAAAAGGACACCCGGCACGACCATCCGCTGTCGGTTCATTGTTTGCTGCATGTTTGTTGCATGCGTTTGTTTAACCTTGGCGGACTTTTACTTTTGGTCTTCTTTTGATACCTTGTATTTTTTTCTGTTCAGATGATTTTGATGTTTTACATTTTGTTACTGCTGACTTTATTTTAATACAATTTGTCAGACAACCTCCTGCTCCCTCCTGCCTGCTTTTTGGGATCCGCACCCATCACCACCTTGCAAACCGTGACAGAAACGCTGGCCCTAAAACCCGAAATCGATACCCTAACCTTAGCCCAAAACTTGAGTTTAAAAGTCTAACTTTAATATGAAACCATAACCTTGGCTTTAAACCTTAATTGAAAACCACAATTTGTTTTTTTTCCATCCCCGACTGCGAAGACTAGTTAGTAAACCTAAAGAACAAACCCTGTTTTGAAACCCTAATTCGAAATTGGAACCATATTTTGGATAGCCACTTATTTGGAAACCCTACCCGAACCAATCCCTACGCCTTGCTCAGATGGACCTTTAACTTCATTTTTGACCGTTCATTTGGATCCTCATTGCCCTTTGAAAACCTGACTCGGGCTTGAACCCCTACCCAGTCACCCTAATTCTGGCTTTGAAAGTTAAACTGAAACCAGAACTGGAAATTCTCATTTGGAACCGAGCGAAAGTAACTTGAAACCGGACCTTCAGTTTGAAAATGAAACACCTGCCCTAAAACGAAATGAAATTGATACCCTAACCTTAGCCCGAAACCTGAGTTTAAAAGTCAAACCATAACCTTGGCTTCAAACCACCCACACTTATGAATACTAGCCCCAGGTTAGTTAACCTACCGAGCAAACAAACCCTGTTTTGAAACCCTAATTCGAAATTCGAACCGTATTTTGGATAGCCACTTATTTGGAAACCCTACCCGAACCAATCCCTACGCCTTGCTCAGATGGACCAGACGCTTTTCAACCGTTTAGACCCTAACGACTTCCTTGGTCCTGATCCAGGAGTCGCCTTTGCTCTTCACAGATCACCAGCCATCTTTCTGGCCCCGCCCCTCCTTCCCTTGTGTCCTGTCGTGATTTCCCAGCAGCACCTGGGAGGCGGCTCGGGGAGGAAGGGCGCTGCACATCGCTGGCCGCCAAGCGTGCAGATGTTTCTAATTGCTTTCCATTAGCAAGAATAACAGCTGTTTCTATCCATCAGCGCATCACTCAGCACACTTACTGGCTAACATCTAGCACCTGGTCGCTATCGGTTAGCTTGGTGGCCCCGCCCCTACTCACCCACACACAAAAACCTCACCGCCCCCTCGGAAAGTCCGATTGGCCGGCAGATCGAGTCTCTGTCGGGTTGAAGGGTCAAAGCCGATTAAGGTTGAATGCGTTGGCTGTTCATTCCCGGCAAACGTCCTGTTTGGTTCTGGCCCGATAACGAGTACAGTGATACCCACTTTCTTTGAGTGCAGACGGTTTGTTATCCAATGGAGTACTTTTGCTCTTATGGGATCGAAAAAGACCCCACCACAGGCTAGTGTTAAGCCGAAGAGGAAACAAAAGAAAATGACGGTCGAGCAGAAGAAGGAGATCGAGAAACACGGATGAGGTGTGCCAGGACGCTAAGTCGACAATTGCTACGTGTGGCTAAGGGTGTTTCTGTGTTGTCTAAGCAACGGTCTCAGGTAATAGAAGAGGTTGAAGGTTGAAAAACTTCTGTTGATTTGGATTAACGAAAAGCAGCTAGCAGGGGACCGTGTGTGCGAGGGTATTATCGCCGAGAAAGGACAGCGTTAATACCCTCATCGAGAGGCAACTACATCAACGACCATCACAAAGGTCAATAAAATGACTTTATTATACAGTACAGTTTATTTATTTAATTACAATGCTATAGCGCATTTATTATACATAAAATACGTTATATTTTGTGTAGTGTTAAGGCTTATTTCGTAGAAAATTATGTTTTATGGGGACCTGGGAACGGATTATTCACATTTTAATGGTTTCCTATGGGTAATTAATGCTTGGAATACACACTTTTCGACTTACACACAATTTCTGGGAACAAATTAAGTTCGTAAGCCAAGGTATCACTGTATGCCGTATATGAATAGAAATAATAATTAAAAAAAAAAAAAGTTAACACAAGCAGAAATGCAAACAGCAAGTTTACCGCGCATGTGCACAATATGCTTTTATAGATCCGACTGTGCGCAGCGATTAAAAAAAAAAATATATATATATATTTGTGTGTATATATGTATATATATACATGTGTGTATATATACACACACACACATATATACACACACACACATATTGGATTGGATATGCCTTTATTAGTCTCACAGTGGAGAAATTTACATTACATATATATATACACATACACACATATATATACACACACACACACACACACACACACACACACACACACACACACACACACACACACACACATATATATATATATATATACACACACACACATATATAAATATATATATATGTATATACACACACACACACACACACACACACACACACACACACACACACATATATATACACACACACACACACACACACACACACACACACACACACACACACACACACACACACATATATATATATATATATATATACACACACACACACATATATATATACACACACACATATATATACACCTGGGAACGGATTATTCACATTTGAATGGTTTCCTATGGGAAATTAATGTTTGGAAGACACACTTTTCGCCTTACACACACTTTCTGGGAAGCAATAAAGTTCGTAAGCTGACACAACCAACGAGTCACGACATCGTGTTCCCTTGTTCCCTGTCTACCATTTTTTTGTTACTTTTTTTCTTACGTCTAGCGTTTTTTTTTGTTTTTTTTCCCCCGAGCGTCTGTCTTCTCGGGAACATTCCGGAAGAGAGCGCCAGATCTCCTAGCGCCCAGTGTGAGAGACAGAATTCATTATCGCCCACAACAAATGTCTTCTGTCCCGCTTTTGTGGGAGGAAGCGCTCGTTTTCATTTGGAGACGGAATACTTTTGCGACGTTTCTTTACACATCCGACTTTTGGCAGCGATGAATCTCCCTCGTTCCGACCGACCGACAACAAACGGCCGAGCTGAGGCCGCAGATGCTCGCCGCTGCCGAGTCTTGACGGCTTTGTTGGATCGCACCTGCCAGGTGGATCGTGCCAGGCGCGTCGCGTGCAATCACTTCATTATAAGCGTTAGCTCACAATTTGTTATTTTAATTAGCTTGAAAAAAAGTTGCAAGTGTATTTTGCTGCTGCTACCCATTAGCTAGTTGGCTGGCTATTAGCTGTCTATAGCTGGCTGGCTGTAAACTGTCGGCTATCTGGCTATCGATTCGCTATTTATTTGCTATCCATTAGCTAGCTAGCTATTAGCTGTCTAGCTGAATGGCTGAAAGCTGTCTAGATGTTGGTTATCTGGCTATATATTAGCTATTTATTTGCTATCCATTAGCTAGCTTTCTTTCTATCTATTTGAGTTACTTCGGGGTTGAGTTAATGCTGACGCGAGTGGCTCCCGCTGCTCACCAACAGAAAAACTTTATCCTGTGACTGCGATTTATAAAATATCTATAAGCTAGCTAGCTAGTTATTAGTTATCTATTAGTTATCTATTAGCTGGCTAGCTGCTA
This sequence comes from Hippocampus bargibanti, assembly GCF_051943395.1. Lineage (NCBI taxonomy): Eukaryota > Metazoa > Chordata > Actinopteri > Syngnathiformes > Syngnathidae > Hippocampus > Hippocampus bargibanti. Next base: position 1,953,977 of record NC_142737.1, read on the forward strand.
TCTAGCTAGCTATATATTTGCTATCTTTAAGCTAGCTAGCTATCAATTAATTATCGATCTATTAGCTAGCTAGCTATATATTTGCTATTTATAAGATATTTATAAGCTAGCTAGCTGTCAATGAATTATCGATTAGCTATTTTCTAGCTGTCTATTAGCTAGCTAGCTGACTAGCTAGCTATATATTTTCTACCTATAAGCTATCTATAAGCTAGCTAGCTATTGATTAGTTATCGATTATCTATCTTTTAGCTGTCTAGTAGCTAGCTGGCTATCCAGCTAGCCATATAATTGGCATCAATAAGCTATCTACAAGCTAGCTAACTCGCTATCTGTTAGTTATCTATTAGCTACCTAGCTATCTATTAGTTATCTATTCGCTAGCTAGTTATTCCGGGTTGAGTGAACGCTGGCGCACGTGGCTGCCGTTGCTCGCCCACAGAAAAACTTTATCCTGTGACTGTGAAGTGACCTTGAGAGTTTTGAAAGGTGCTTATAAATTAAATGTATTATTATTATTATTATTGTTTTAAAACTGAATATTCTGTGAGTTCTGGAATTAAGGTGACAATGACAAAAACCCTGGCACTAGAGTAGACACATTTTTGTACATCTGGCAGTGAATGAGTTAAAGTCAGCGGGAGACTTCTGTTGTGTAAAGGTAGCGCCGGTTGCGTGGCTAACGACGTGAACAATGAACCCGCTGACCCCCGAAAAAAAAAAATAGCATGGAGACCCCCAACCGTTTGGTGGCCCGCGAGATCACGACCGTGACCATACTTGAGAAGGCGTGGCCACCCCGCTGCGCCGCGCTCATCAGCTGTAAATATCAGCGATCAAGCCAAGTGCATTGTGGGAAACGGCGGGATGACTTTGCGGGAGGCGACAGCTTGCAACGCTTCAAGAAGGTCAAATGTGAAGGTCACGGCGAGGAAGCAACGAAAATGCATCCCGACTTGAACACAAGATGGCGGTTTCACCGTTACGCTATGTAAGAGGGAGCGACATCGTAAAATCAAAAAATATTTTTTTAAATTAATATTTTGAGGAAAAAAAAAATCATACATTGGGCGCACCGCATGATAAGACGCGATCTCCAATGCATCCACTAGAGGGTGCGACGTTCAAGGAACAGTTCAAGTAGTTCAGTAAAACGTATTTAATCGAGCTATCTGTTCGCTATCTATTAGCTAGCTAGCTTTCTATCCCAGTTACGTAGCTATATAGCTATCTAGCTGGCTAGTTATTAGCTATAAATTAGCTAGCTTTCTATCTCTTTGAGTTACTTCCGGGTTGAGTGAATGCTGAATGCTTATTATTATTATTATTATTATTATCGAATTAGCTGTCTATTAGCTAGCAGGCTTTCTATCCGAGTTACTTCTGGGTTGAGTGAAGGCCTAGCTAGCTATCTGTTAGCTATCTATTAGCTAGCTTGCTTTCTAGCCGAGTTACTTCCGGTTTGAGTGGAATAATAATAATAATAATAATAATAAAACATTAATTTTTTTTTCATTGATTTTTTTGTGTGCGGGTGAGCAGCGGCAGCCATTCGCGCCAACGTTCATTCTACCCGGAAGTGAACAAACAAATAAATAAATAATAGATGAATACATACATAGATACATAAATAAATGAACAAATACATAAAACATAAAAATAAAAAAAGATGAATAAATAAACATAGATGAATAAAAATATACAAAATAAACAAACTAATAAATAAATAAATACTTTACTCTCTCTGTCTGCCTGTCATTTTAATGGTCCCCCACCCCACTGCTGGGTTCTTGACCAATCACGTGGCTTTAACCGAAAACTGGTGGCGGGGAATAGAGCCAATTTAACGTTCATCAACCGAAAAGTTCGTAAGCCAAAAGGTTCGTAAGCCAAGGTATCAGTGTCGTTGATAAGCCCAGTTGTTCCCGACTAGCGCTCCCCACCAAAAATGATTCCGTTTTCAGCCGGGCGTCGGCGGCCCCCGGGGCGGGCAGGCGAGAGAGAGAGAGAGAGCGGCAGAGAATAGCCGTCACAACGCATGAACCTGCTGGCGGGCGTCGCGCGGCGGGCTATGCTGATGCCGCCTGGCGTACCTGTCACCCAAAGCTGCGAGGCTAGCTTCAAAAACGAGGTGGCTGGTGTCACATTAGGCTGCCCAGGGGTGCGCCGGCATGGAAGTGGGGGCGAACACCACAACAGCGGTGCGTCACTGTCAGCACTTTCTAGTCCTCGCATGCCTTCGCCACTTGGTGACTGCAATCGAAATTGACCTGAAACACAAGAAGAAAAAGCTACGGCTACGTATTGTTGGCTATCCAGCAGCTAATGGATTCATGGCACGCTATGCTATGCTATGTTATACCAGGCTAATTGGCCAGTTGAGCTATATTACATTTATATTTCATATACACACATGGATGGATTGCTGGCTAGCTATATAGCTAGCTGGATAGCTACATAGCTAGCTGGCTAGATAGAGAGAAATCTGGCTAGATAGAAAGCTAGCTGGCTAGAGACAGCTAGCTCTCTAGATAGAAAGCTAGCTGTTTAGATGGATAGCTAGCTGGCTACATAGAAAGCTAGCTGGCTAGATAGAGAACTAGCTGGCTAGATAGATAGCTAGCTGGCTAGTTATATAGCTGGCTGGCTAGCTGGCTAGATAAATAGCTACATAGCTAGCTGGCTAGATAGAAAGCTAGCTGGTTAGATAGAGAACTACCTGGCTAGATAGAGAACTAGATGGCTAGATAGATAGCTAGCTGGCTAGATAGAGAGAAATATGGCTAGATAGAAAGCTAGCTGGCTAGAGACAGCTAGCTCTCTAGATAGAAAGCTAGCTGTTTAGATAGATAGCTAGCTGTCTAGATGGATAGCTAGCTGGCGAGATAGAGAACTAGCTGGCTAGATAGAGAACTACCTGGCTAGATAGAGAACTAGCTGGCTAGATAGCTTGCTAGCTGGCTAGATAGAGAGAAATATGGCTAGATAGAAAGCTAGCTGGCTAGAGACAGCTAGCTCTCTAGATAGAAAGCTAGCTGTTTAGATAGATAGCTAGCTGTCTAGATAGATAGCTAGCTGGCTAGATAGAAAGCTAGCTGGCTAGATAGAGAACTAGCTGGCTAGATAGAGAGAAATATGGCTAGATAGAAAGCTAGCTGGCTAGAGACAGCTAGCTCTCTAGATAGAAAGCTAGCTGTTTAGATAGATAGCTAGCTGGCAAGATAGAAAGCTAGCTGTCTAGATAGAAAGCTAGCTGGCTAGATAGAGAACTAGCTGGCTAGATAGATAGCTAGCTGGCTAGTTATATAGCTGGCTGGCTAGCTAGATAGCTACGTAACTAGCTGGCTAGATAGATAGCTCGCTAGGTATCTAGCGAGCCTATACCGAGATGAAATCACTAATTTGCTATCTATTAAAGCTATCTATTAGCTGTCTGGCTATCTAGTTAGCTATCTGGCTAACTATCTATTAGCTATGTATTAGCTCGCTAGCTTTCTATCTATTTGCTATCTATTTGCTATCTTTTAGCTAACTGGCTAGCTATTTAGCTCGCTATCCATTAGCCGGCCGGCTATCTAGTTAGCTATCTGGCCAACTATCTATTAGCTATGTATTAGCTAGCTAGATTTCTATCTATTTGAGTTATTCCGGGGTAAGTGAACGCTGGTGCATGTGGCTGCCGCTGCTCACCCACAGGAATTATCCTGTGACTGTAAAGAGAGTTTTGAAAAGGCGCGTTTAAATGAAATGTATTATTATTAACATTCTTATGTTTTTTCATTTCGGGCACTTTTTTTTTAAAAGTAACTTTCTAGTGGGCCGGGGTAGCCAGAACAAATGATGGTTCGTGTAAATATTGGATTTGGGCTTCAGGACATTAATCATGCAACGTGCCCCCAGCTGGCCCCGCAAGATGAAAAAACAATATTCATAATTGCAGTCAAACAACAACAACAACAACAAAAAAAAACACGAGTTCAACAAGTCGTGCTTACAGATGGTCCACTCGGCCATTTTTTATTATTATTATTTCTAATAACCAAATCTGCTTTTGTGTTATTTAAAAAATGACAATAACCTTTGTGCTAATCCCGCCCGATTTATGACCTCATACACCTGGATTTAGCCTCCGCACGTAAACCACGCACGCTAAAGTACGCCGTCCCTCCCTTCCCGCAATCCTTCCATATTAGGATTATATGCTTCTTTATTAAATATTTGAGATCAGCATATCGGTTTAATTTCATACGTGGGATTAGCGTGTGCCTTCATGCTAACATCTGGGCGGCAATTCATCAAAAGGAGGAGAGTTCGGGCGCAAATTACGGCTAAGCTAATTGGTTGAGAATGTGCTGGAGATAGCGATGCGCAAGCATAAATCTTTTTAATGATAATAATAATCCAATTTTATTTATAAGCGCCTTTCAAAACTTTCAAGGTCACTTCACAGTCAAGTTTTTTTTGTGGGTGAGCAGCGGCAGCCACATGCTCAACCCGGAAGTAACGCAGATAGAAAGCTAGCTAGCTAATAGACAGCTAATAGATAGCTAAGTAACTCGGATATAAAGCTAGCTAGCTAATAGATAGCTAACAGATAGCTAGCATGGCCTTCACTCAACCCTTTGTGATGTAATAATAATACATTTCATTTCTAAGCGCCTTTCAAAACTCTCAAGGTCACTTTACAATCAGGATAAGTTTTTCAGTGGGTGAGCAGCGGCAGCCACACGCGCCAACGTTCACTCAACCCGGAAGTAACTCAAATAGATAGAAAGCAAGCGAGCCAGCTCGCAAATAGATAGCTAATCGCTAGCTAGCTAGATACTAATACAAGCGCCAACATTCTCTAAACCCGGAAGTAACTCAAATAGATATAAAGCTAATGTATGTAATGTAATAATAATAATAATACATTTCATTTCTAAGCGCCTTTCAAAACTCCAAAGGTCACTTGCGCCACATGCGCCAGCGTTCACTCAACCCCAAAGTAACTGAAATAGATAGAAGCTAGCTAGCTAGCGCATGGATAGCAAATAAATAGCAAAGAGATTGCCAGATAGCCAACAGCTAGGCAGCTAGACAGTTTACAGCCAGCCGGCTAGACAGATAATAGCTAGCCAGCTAGCTAATGGATAGCTAATAATAATAATAATAACAATAATAATACATTTCATTTATAAGCGCCTTTCAAAACTCTCAAGGTCACTTTACAGTCAAGTCTTTCTGTGGGTGAGCAGCGGCAGCCAGACGCTCCAGCGCTCAGTCAACACAGATGGAAAGTTAGCTCGGTAGCTAATAGAAGATAGTTAATAATAAGAATAATCGCCTATCAAAACTCTCTAGGACAAAGCTAGCCAGACGGCTATATAGCTAATAAATAGATGGCTAGCGAGCCAAGTAGATAACTAGATAGATAGCTAGCGAGATAGATAGATAAACAGCTGAATAGCTAGATAAATAAAAAGATGCAATGCTATGCTAGGCTAAATCCTAGGTCATTCTAGTCCACCTTTAGTCTTCATTTAGCGCCCGTTGAGACCGCTTTAAATGAAGCATGACTTAACCATGAGGTCCGACTTAACACCCGAATCTCTGAGGGTCACCAGCAACACACACACACACACTGAATGTGTATATGTAGCTCGCGTGCTAAGATACGTAGCGATGCACCTGCATGTTAGCGAAGCACCCGACAGATGGTGGTTACACTTGAGTGAGCGCACGCTCCCTCCACCCCGGACGCTCGCGTACACGCACAGAACGGTGAAAAAAAATCAGCTAGCGTATGCTAAAAGTAAGGGAAAAAAACACATATGAAGCCTTTGAGTGGTGAAGTCTGTTTGCCGGTACTTTCAGAATTCATTTGATCTTTTGAATTTCGGACAAATGAAGGTTATGCTATGCTAGGCTAGGCTAGTTTAGATCCCTACCTGCTCCGTTATGTTCCTCCAAGACTCAAGCTACGAAAATAGCATGGTGGAGTTCTTCATTGCGCAGTCATTAGCGTTTTCAGAATTCATTTGACGAATTTTCTGCGTAATTTCAGACGTAATAAAACGACTTTATTATATAGTACAGTTTATTTATTTCATTACAATACAGTAGCATATTTATTATACATAAAATAAGGTATATTTTGTGTAGTTTTAAGGCTTATTTAGTAGCAAACTGTTTTATGGGGACCTGGGAACGGATTATTCTTATTTTAATGGTTTCTTATGGGAAATAAATGTTTGAAAGACGAACTTTACACTCTAGACACACTTTCTGGGAACCAATGAAATTCGTAAATTGAGGTATCACTGTATTTGGTATTAATAATACATTAATTTCTAAGCGTTCAAACTCTCGAGGACACTTTAATGTCACAGGATATTATTTCTGTGGGTGAGCAGCGGCAGCCACACGCGCCAGTGTTCACTCAACCCGGAAGTAACATAAATGAAATGTATTATTATTAATACCAAATACAGTGATACCTCAGTTTACAAACTTAATTGCTTCCCAAAAAGTGTGTGTGTAAGGTGAAAGGTTTGTCTGCCAAACATTTATTTCCCATAAAAAACCATTAAAATGAGAATAATCCATTCACAGGTCCACATAAAACATAATTTTCTACTAAATAAGCCTTAAAACTACACAAAATATACCTTATTTTATGTATAATAAATATGCTATTTTATTGTATCATAGTCACCGCAAATTTTGACTCTTGAATTGGTGCAGTTTTTGAATATTAGTATTTTGTGTCAATGTCATTTGTGAAACGATGCATTTCTCCTTGGCCTGTCGTAAATATTTTGACAAACTGGACCGCACTTTTTTTTTTGGGGGGGTTCCGCCTTTCGGGTGGGGGCGTTTAATGAAACCTCACTGGATGTTTATTCAACAAAAAAAAAAAAAAACGGCAAGCGTTAAATCAAGTCAAGTCAAGGGAAGACGGCGGTAAATCGCGCCACCAACGCGCTAATGCGTCCTTACAACTTGAAACTTTAATCAGGCCGCTACGAATCACTCTCACCGCTGTTCGCTTTCAGCTTCCAAGACCTTCACTCCTGTCCCGCATCAATCAACCTCACGGGCGCCCCTCACTCACCCCCCTCACCCCCTTTTCACGCCTCTCATTTGCTCTCAGGGTGTCGCCAGACCTTGCTGGGTTGATATTATTATTATTATTTTTTTTTTTTTATCTTAGCGCTACACTTAGCGGAGCAGCTGCTTTAAGCTTAGCCGCATGCGCTATGAGATGGCTAAAAAATGAACTGCGGGTATATTTTGGAAAAAAAATGTAAATAAATAAAAAGTCAATTTAGGAAAATAAATTACAAAAATGGGGTGGGGGGGGGCGGAGCTCAGGCTAGTAAGGCTAGCATTTTGTTGTTTTAAAACATACTAAGAAAAAAAAAAAAACTATTTTTCATAATAATAATTCCAGAGCTAGATAGCTAGGTCGATACAACTACGACCTACTACTATGACTACTACGACTACTACTACTACTACGAATAATAATAATCCATTTCATTTATATTATTATATTCACAACTCTCAAGGTCACTTTACAGTAACAAGGTAAGTTTTACTGTCGGTGAGCAGCGGCAGCCACACGCGGCAGCGTTCACTCAACCCAGAAATAACTGAAATAGAGAGAAAGCTAGCTAGCCAGCTAGCTGATAGATAGCTAATAGCTAGATAGCTATATAGCTAATAGATAGATACTATTACGACTACGCCTATAACTACGATGATGACTACTGTGACTACTACTACTAATAATAATAATGATGATAATAATAATAACAATAAGAAGAAGAAGAAGAAAAAGAAAAAGAAGAAGAAGAATACATTTTATGAAGAAAGCAAAATGCGAATAGCCAAAATAAAAATGAAATGGAAACAAAGGTGACAAGATGAACGGGATAAAAAACATCCTGTAGCCATTTTTATTTTATTTTTCATTGACAGATTACTTTGGAGAATAAAGACTCTTCATGTCCTCAAGGGTGTTTGTGAACAGATGATCTGACGATCCCTCCTGTGTTGTTTACACCAGTTGAACTTCCTGTTTCTTTTTTCTGCCCCTCCCCCCCCCCCCAACAAATAACCCCCTTACACCGTCGCCACTATTAAAAACGTGATCTGAGCTGACCTCCCGGCAAGCTTCAAATTCCAAAATGCAATCTTTTTTTTTCCAAGGTGGTCTTCAGATTGGATTACACGGCTCACCGTGCATCCAATCAGCATATTATTTTTTTTTTTTTTGGGGGGGGGCGTAGGATGGTTTAAAGGGGAGGTGATGATAATGGAATTAGATTTGGACGTGATGAGGGAATAGACAGATTTCAGGAGAAAATGACATTGCCCAACATCACAGCGGAACGGAGATTTGACAAAGGTTAAACCTATTTAAAAAAAAAAACACACAAAAACAAAAACGTGTCGGACAAAGTCAGGAGGGAATCAGAGCCAAGATAGATTGAAAAAAAAAAAATACCACAAAGAAGAAATTTTAGTCCATTTTGTTTTTAAAGAAAGTTTTATCTCAAACGTAATAAAATATATATATATATATATATATATAGTAAAGCAGGGGTGTCAAAGTCATTTTTTGCCGCGGGCCACATTGTAGTTATGGTTTCCTCTCGAGGGCCGTTATGAATTTGGGGAACCCATTAGAATGTTTAAATCCCTTCAAATATGACATATAGAGTACACAGCAAATTAATGAATAACTCGTTTTCAAATCTGAAGTCAAGAATAATGACTTTTATTGTGGTTGACATCCAAAAATATGAAATTTTGGCTCAGATTTTAGCAATCATCATGAAATTTAACAAGTTTGATTCGCTTTCGCGGACCGAAAAAAATGATGTGGCGGGCCGGATTTGGCCCGCGGGCCGTGACTTTGACATCTGTGCAGAAAAGTCTCGTTATATCGATATCGGTTATATCGATAGTACTGCTCATTACGATACTACTTCTATGAACGCAAGGAGAAAATTCAAATGTCGCAGGATTGGATATATCGATAGTCTGGTTATATCGATATTTTTTCCGACTCCCGAGAATATCCATATAACGAGACTTTACTGTATATATATATATATATATATATATATATACAGTAAAGTCTCGTTATATCGATATTCAAGGGAGTCCGAAAAAATATCGATATAACCGGGACTATCGATATATCCGACCCTGTTTGCATGTAATTTTCTCCGTGCGTGCATAGAAATAGTATCGATATAACCGGGACTATCGATATATCCGATATCGATATAACGAGACTTTACTGTATATATATATATATATATATATATATATATATATATACACACACACACACACGCACACCCGTACACGCACACCCGTACACACACACCCGTACACACACACGCGCGCGCACACACATGCATCTGATAATTCTAATGACAATGATGAAGATGTCATTGTTGGTGTCGAGGGTAGTGATGCTATTAGATGAGATATGGAAGCCCCCCCCCCGTTCTCCCCCAGGCCCCCACCCACACCCTCTAATCCGCTGACCCTTAACTAAAGTGATGTTTGAGCTCTTAATCCGCACGGCGCTCAGTAAGTGAAACCAGATTTGATGCATCCGCAGACAATGGGAGAGATCATTTTAATGGGGCGGCGGGCGGGAGCATAGGAGTGGTGGTGGCGGTGGTGGTGGGGGTAGCGCAGGAAATGTGTGTGGCGGGTGCAGGGAGGGAGGTCGCTTTGAGGGGAATAGGCAAAGACGTGTTTGGGTGTCATAAACTGAGCAGCAATTGCGTTTTATGGGTGTTGACACCCTATGAAATAAATTTGAGATTCCGATTTCAAAATGCTGTTTTCAAGAGTCGCTTCGTGTTCCAAAATGTTTGACGTTTTGGTTAAAAATGACTATTTTGGCCGTGTTTGCTAGCCACGCCTACAAATTGAACGCTTTCTCGAGTTTTGGACGTCGATTATTTGAAGTTCATGTCTTTCTGAAGGCGTACCACAAAAAAAAAAGCTCAAAAGGAAGCCAGGCCGAAACGAGCGCCATTTTGAATTGAAGCCGCCATTTTAAGATCCTTTTGAGCGATTTAATCGGACGTCTTGCAAATGGGAACCACATAAAACTCGACAAAGAAGTTAAGTGCGCGAGAAGCTAACGCTTCAGCGGCGGGGGGAAGGCGAAGCTCGTCAAACTGCCAAAAGGAGGCGTTTGTCTTTATCGGAGCACTTTGAGCCGCCAACTTTGGACTCCTTTGCGTTATCGCCAATGTCATCCCGGTCTGCTTGCGCTTTTCATTGGCGACATCGACATCAATCTGCCCCAACTGCTGCTTAAATGACTGTGTAACCTTTAACGGCACCGTTAAAGAAAGATGTATCATTTCTGCATAAAAAAATGGCGGGGTGCGTGGTGGGGGGGGTTATTAGTCGTAAAAAGCAGACAGTCTTTATGGGGAGAAGAGTCGGCGGCGGCGGCGGGCGTTTTTTAATACCCGGTCAAAGAGCGACGGCCTCCGGAGTCACTTTGTAAAAAGACTCGCTTGATATTTAACGCGCACGTTAAAATATTCACGGAATTTGAACCCATTTCAAAATGGCCGGCGACAACAACAGATTGAGCGCCGTAAAGCCAATGTGGATCGTCGTTTGTATTTTATTTTATTATTGTACAGTGATACCTCGGCTTACGAACGCCTTGGCTAACAAACGTTCCGATTTACGGACGTTAAATTCATGAGAATTTAATCTTGGCATACAAACTATTTTTCGGGATACACACGGCGCCACAACAAGTGTCGTTCGTGAATGAGCCCGTTCTCCCAACAAGCAGCCGACTTTTTTTGTCCTCTATTCCCCGTCCTCAGTCTTCAGTTAAAGCCGCACGTGATTGGTCAAGAAAGCGGCAGTGAGGGGGGGGGAGGGTTACAGAGACACAGAGCTGCAGAGACAGACTGCAAGGTTAAAATATGAACATCACTCGGATATCGTCAAGAGGCAACCCGGATGTTCGTCATCCATTGATGATTTCAAGGCTAGCCACGGATGGTTCGAGAACTTTAAGCGTCGTACAGGGATTCATAGTGTCATTCGTCATGGTGAGGCAGCCAGTTCTGACGATAAAGTTGCCAAAGCTTACAAGGGATCATTCCTCAAGATGGTGGTAGAAGAAGGCCACGTTCCTCATCAAGTGTCTAATGCTGATGAAACCGGGCACTCCATACCAACAAGCCATCAAGAGACCATCACAAAGGTAAATAAAATACTTTATTGCGTCTGTGTAAGCTCTCAGTGGTACAGGAGTGGTCCATCGATGAAAAGGTTTCTTCAGCCGTCATCTGTACTTCTTTGAAGGTGTCGGACGTTTCGCTTCTTATTCAAGATGCTTCTTCAGCGAACTAAAGTCTTACTGGCCCTATATATATATATATATATATATCCCTACTGTCCAGATATGGCGGTGCCGGACACTGCTATGATAGGTCCCTGCTCTTTATATACTTTATTATATAGTACAGTGAGACCTCAACTTACAAACACCTCAACTTACAAACTTTTCGTCTTACAAACGTCAAATTTATGAAAATTAAACCTTATAATAAGCACTATTTTCATAATACACACCCACCACTGCTGGCGGAGTGATCTTTGGCGGAAGCACACGACCGAACAGCACCAGAGGTTAAGTTAGCAACAGTCCTTATGGAAGGTGACTCTCCTTCCATAAGCCATCAACGACCATCAAAAAGGTAAATAAAACTTTATTTTACAGCACAGTGTATTTCTTTAATTACAGTCCTCATGTAATGCGCATCTCTTTCCAAACAGCAATTCCCTTTGACCTCCAACGCCATTCCATCAAGCCATCAATGACCATCACAAATGTAAATAAAGTGACTTTATGATACAATGCAGTGTATTTCTTTCATTACAATACAATAGCACATTTATTATACATAGAATAAGGTATGTTGTGTGTAGTTTTAAGGCTTATTTGGTTGAAAAGTATATTTTATGTAAACCTGGGAACAAATTATTCCCATTTTAATGGTTTCCTATGGGATTTTTTTTTTGAGATACACACTTTTCGCCTTACACACTCTGTCTGGGAACCAATTAAGTTCGTAAGTTGAGGTCTCATTGTATTGCTTATTTCTTTAATTACAATACCAGAGCACATTTATTATACATAAAATAAAGTATATTTTTGTGTAGTTTTAAGGCTTAGAAAATTAGAAAGTAGAAAATTATGTTTAATGGGGACCTGGGAACGCAATATTCACATTTTAATGGTTTCCGATGGGAAATTAATCTCTGGTATACACACTTTTCGCCTTACACTGTCTGGGAACCAATTAAGTTCATAAGCCAAGATATTACTGAATATATCTTTTCTTTTTTACAACCACCCGTCGACATTCTGCGCATAATGGAAAATATTTCACAATGCCTTCCCCCCATTGACGGAGGAGCGCCGGTTGTAAATTACAAATGCGGGAGACGCATCATCATCAAGGTGGCGGCGGCGTTAACGGCCTTATATTAATAAAGCTTTTCCAGAAGGGGAAGGAAGAAGAGTGGTGACGTGGAGGACCTCCAGCAATCTGCTGCCATCTTTAATGCCACCTTTTTTTATGATCCTGCCAGCATATGTCGGAAAGGCTACACGGGAGGACGCCTGCTCCCGGCCGGACGATCCGTTGATAATTCCCGATTGCAAAGACGATCGGAAGTTAGTCACGTAGCGAGTAGCTCTCCTCTCCACACAGTACATACAGAGCATGCAACAAATTCATAAATACAGTGATACCTTGGGTTTACAAACATATTTGGTTCCCAGAAAGTGTGTGTAAGGCGAAATGTGTGTATTCCAAACATTAATTTCCAATAGTAAAGCATTAAAATGAGAATAATCCGTTCCCAGGTCCTTATAAAAGATAATTTTCAACTAAATAAGCCTTAAAACTACACAAAATATATACCTTATTTTATGTATAATAAATGTGCTATGGTATTATAATTAAAGAAATAAACTGTACTGTATAATAAGGTTGTTTTATTTACCTTTTTGATGGTTGCTGATGGCTTGATGGAATGGATAGCTTTTTGCATAAAGTGTCTCAAGGAGCTCTGGCTTGTACATCCTAGAAGTTGTGATATTGCAACAACAACAGATGCAGGCAGACACACTACAAAACTTCATTCATAGCTGGTTCCCTTGCTTGTACGTTTTCTTCAAATTGTACAGATGGCTTGTGCGGTTTATTTGTGTAGCCTGGTTGATGGGATATTTTAACCTTGCAGTCTACACTCTGCCTTTGAACTATCAATAAAGTTCAAACGAGTCCAATTTTCACTGTGTTTTCTATCCATTTTTTTCAAGATTTCACTATTTTTTTTGTTTCACGTGTTTGTTTTTGTTACTACCTGTGTCTTCTCACAATTATGCTCATTTGGCTATCTATTAGCTATCTAGGAGCTGGCGAGCTAGCTTTCTGTCTATTGACTTCTGGGTTGGGTTAACGCTGGCGCATAAGGTGCACCGCATTATAAAGGGCACCTTCAATGAATGACATTTTAAAACATTTTCCACGCATAAGAAGGGGCATGTTCAGCTTTTGAAAAAATCATTTCGTTTAGGTGCCCACCTCACTGCCTGTTTGTTGGTTCCACGCTAGGAGAGGAAGAAACCACATTTTAAAAAAACGGGTGTGGGGTGGTGTTGGGGGGGTGGGGGGGGGGCTTATAAGGGGGCGTAGGCGGTATGCTGGTGCATCTGCCCGTGGAGGAAATATTGACAGACATATTTCCCACAGCGCCGAGTCACGCCGGGATCATCACACATGATTAGGGGGGTGGGGGGGCGATGGGGGGGGTGCACGAGGGCTTGGCTAGATGGGCTGTCGGTGACATCTGTCGCCGAGGTGATACAAGCTGTGACAAGGATGGGCCCAGACATGAAATCTTGAGCAGCTTATGAGCCGCGTTGACCGGGCCGCCAAACTCCATCTGCTTCCTCGAGTCGCCGCGCGGCACTCGGACGCCATTTTCCTCATTTTTTTTGGCTACCACGTCGCTTCGTTGCACAAAAAAAAAAAGCACAAGGAAATTGAGTTTGTTTTTATTTCTTTTGGAGGACACCTGGAAATTACCAAAAATAACAAAGGACAACCGACACCACTTTTCTTTCCTTACTGACATCAGAAAAAACGTTGTATAGCATCTAAAATACCCAAAACACGCAGGCTGATATTTTTAGTCAAATGCAAAACACCAATAAAAATGACTTAAAGTGTCCCAAAACTACTTCAAAATGACCTCAGAAAGTTTTTCTTTCAGAAGGTCCCGCCCCCTTGTTCGTGACGTCACGCCAGGATACTCCTTCACAAACTGCCTTGCTCCAGAATCAAAACAATGGCTTCAGATTTGGATAAGATGCTTTCTTGTTACTCATCCAGTTAGGAATATGTTTCAAATAGTTCTGAAGAGGAAAGCATAAATGTTTGCAATCGATGAAAGAAGTCCTTCTGTATCAATTCAAGCCGTCTGGACTGCAACGTAGCGCCCAGAAAATGCACAAGATGGCGCACAAGCTCCGTTGGAAATGGGCTGATTTGTCCGCTGGGAATTTGTGTCAACTAGTATCAAATAGTAGTCTTGGAGCAACACACAACGATTCACCATTGCGTTATTTATGTGGTTTTCCTTCTAATTTCGCCATCAACACTGTTTTCAGACAAAAAAAGTACCCAACATGCATTGTGTGTCGCTTTCTCGGTCAGGGGCATTCCCTCCGTGACGTCACTAAGGGCATCGTCATCAACTCGAAAACAATATTGGTAAAATGCGCTCAGTAGAAGTCATTTTAAAAATTATGGACACAACTTGTCCGGAGGTGTCGGTTGTCCTTTAAATGTATGATGAAACAATAGATTGACTGTATCTTTCTTTTATGGCTTCTTAAGACTTTATTTTTGGATGGGTCCGCTTGTGATAAAAATGACAAAGTTTTTGATGCTGGAAAAAAAATAGGGTCAAAAAATCTCAACCGTGAAACTATTGCTGAGGATTTTTTTGGTTGAATTGACGCCCTTTTCAGGTGTGGATTCGTGAGACTGATGATAAAAATGGCTACCAAAATTTCATGTGACAAAAAAAAAAAAAAAAAAAAAAGCCTTTTCAGGTCTGGCTTCTTGACTTTTTTGTGGGTCTGCTCATGATAAAAATGCCTACCAAAATTTCATGTTACAAAAAAAAAAAAAAAAAATAGCGTTGACATGCAAGCCTTTTCAGGTCTGGCTTTGTCATTTTTTTGTGGGTCTGCTCATGATAAAAATGCCTACCAAAATTTCATGTTACGAAAAAAAAAAAAAAAAAAAAATAGCGTTGACATGCAGGCCTTTTCAGGTCTGGCTTCTTGACTTTTTTTGTGGGTCTGCTCATGATAAAAATGCCTACCAAATATCGATTTACTTTGTGAAACGGCAAACGATCAACCAAATCGCACAACGGGTCAAAACAGCTGTGTTTTCCGATGCCACCAAACAAAATGGCGGATTTTTTGAGGAGGGGGGTGAACAGGTCCGCAATTGAGGGCCGCCAAAGGGACTCCAGTGACCCCGTCGCAACCTCCGACGCTACCTCAGAATCCAAGAAATTTCCGGGTCAAGAGACCCTCCAACCCCCCCCCCCCCCCCCACGCGGCCTTTGCGAGCGAAAGTCGGCGTAATCCACCAATGTGGCGTCTGCTCCGACAAGCAGCTTGAAAAAAAATGGATTATTCATCCCGGCGTATGGAATTACGCGGCTGGTCACAATGAGACGCGGATTAAGGAATTCATCACGGCGGCAAGAGATGAAAAGCAGTTTCTCAAGATGGAGATTTGGGTCCACCCCCCAACAAAAAATATTGGTTCCATCTCAAAGATTCATCCTTAAACATATGGCTTCCATTGCGGGTAAACCGCGCTTTGAAGGTGGCGTCCATCTTTGATGCGATATGTCCATCTTTCTCACAGACATTTTATTTTGGGACAAAAACTCTTTGTTTTTGCCTTTCATCAAAAAGATGCTAATCCAAGTAGCATTGCGGCAGTTCTCATATTCACATGAAAGGACCCCAAACTCAAATGTTGGCAAATTAGCTCATTCGCTGGCATTCGCGAATTTATTCGGGAATTGAAAAGTGTGACGTGGATGCGCCATTCCCGAATTAGTCCCGGATTCGTTTTTTTTTCTTTCGCGGGGTGTTGATAAAGCGCTGTTCAGACCTCTGGCAATGTTTTCTGTCTATTTATTCTGTCTATTATCTATTTATTTATGTATCTATTTAATTATCAATGTATTTATGGATCTATCTATTTATCAATGCATTTATTTATTTATGTATCTATTTATTAATGTTTATTTATATTCTATCTATACTATCTATTTATTTATCATGTTATCATTTTATTTATTTCTTTATCTGTGCATCTGGTTATTTAGTTTGTTATTTAGTTATGTAGTTATTTAGTAAGTAAGTAAGTAAGTTAGTTAGTTAGCAAGTTAGCTAGCGAGTTAGTGATCTATGTGTTTTTAGTTATTTATTTGTGCATCTATTTAGTTAGTTCTTTAGTTATTTAGTTATTTAGTTCTTTAGTTATTTAGTTAGTTATTTAGCTAGCAAGCTCGCGGGTTAGCAAGCTCACGAGTTAGCGAACAATTGCATTTTGACAACCTTCCGTGGCAACCAATCACAGTCATTGACTTTCTCCATCGATGCCTCAGCGGTCACAAACAAATATAATAATAAATAATAAATAATAAATGATAAATAAATAAATAATAAATAAAAAAATAATATATACATACAAATAAATAAATAAATTAATTAATTAATTAATGATAAATAAAGAAATAAAGAAATAATTAAAAAATTAATAAATAATAAATAAATAATACATAACACATAAAAAATAATAATAAATATATACAAATAAATAAATAATTAAATAAACAAATAAATACATTAATTAATAAATAAATAAATAATAATCATCATCGTTATTTAATAATAATAATAATAATACTAATAATAATAATAATAACAATGATAATGGTAATGATAATGATAATGATAAAATAAATAAAAGAACGGCAGTAGAGGACATCAAAACACGCTTTTAACGGCGCAGCCACATTTCGGACCGTTATTTTGGGGATGCGTGAGGTGAATTCCATGGCGCGAGGCCCTCCTCCATCTTTGTCAACAATCAATTGATGACTATTAAGCGTGTCGGCGCATATGATGACAAACAACACATGCTCCGCGATGCCAGCTGGTGTAATGATGTGGTAATGGCGGACTCATTAACTCGGCCGCTCACTTTACGCCGGCCTCCCCTTTTTGACGATGGCGGAATTAATTGATTCACACATGCATTAAACGGCAAAAATAAGTGGAATGGAAAGGCAAGCGGGGAATTTGTCGTAAACATTCGTGTGGCTTTGGCTCATCACTCACGCAAACGACCCGCTCATAGAACGGCGATGCCCGCGTCCGCCAAATACGAGCTCTTCGCTGGCAGGCAGTTTCACTTTTTGGTCGCCGTTCATATCGTTTTGTTTATTTGTTCATCTGTGCTGAGGACATGGCTCGCTGCTTTGGTTGAGATATGGAAATTTAGTTTCATTCATTCATTCATTCATTGAAGGTGCGCCTTATACACCACATATTTTATTTCTTTATTTATTTATTACATTATTTATGAATGTATTGATTTCTTTATGAATGTATATTTATTTATTTATTTATTCACTAATTTATTTATTTGTTCACTGATTCATTTATTTGTATTTATATATTTCTTTTGTTGTATGAATGTATTAATTTATTTATGATTGTATTTTTTTCTTTTTTTGTTTATTCATGATTTATATGTGAATTTATTTAGCTGGTTGTTTATTTATTTATTCATTCATTTATTTATTTATTGCATTATTTATGAATGTATTGATTTATTGATGATTGTATATTTATTTATTCACTGATTTATTTATTTGTTCATTGATTCATTTATTTGTATTTATATATTTATTTTGTTGTATGAATGTATTGATTTATTTATGATTGTATTTTTTTTCTTTTTTCTTTATTCATGATTTATATGTGAATTTATTTAGCTGGTTGTTTATTTATTCATTCATTTATTTATTTATTACATTATTTATGAATGTATTGATTTATTGATGATTGTATATTTATTTATTTATTTATTCACTGATTTATTTATTTGTTCACTGATTCATTTATTTGTATTTATATATTTCTTTTGTTGTATGAATGTATTGATTTATTTATGATTGTATTTTTTTTCTTTTTTCTTTTTTTGTTTATTCATGATTTATATCTGAATTTATTTAGCTGGTTGTTTATTCATTTATTTATTTATTTATTTATTCATTCATTCATTCGTTTCTTAATATATTAATTATCCATTTTTTATTTGTATATTTATTGATCTATTTTTCTATTTATTTATGTATTTATTTGTTTTATCTGGAACTGTACAGTGCCTCAATTTTTCTTATGGTGATATTAGTGAAAACTAGCTAGCAAGCTAATAATAATAATCATCATCATCATAATAATAATAATAATAATAATACATTTAATTAATAAGCACCTTTCAAAACTCTCAAGGACACTTTACAGTCACAGGACAAGTTTTTCTGTGGGTGAGCAGCGGCAGCCACACGCACCAGCGTTGACTGAACCCGAAAGTAACTCAAATAGATAGAAAGCTAGCTAGCATAATAATAATCTTTTCCAGCAAACGAGGAGACGTGGGGTGTCGGGGATGGTGTTGGTCGGGGGGAGGCCAGTGTTGAAGTCTTCACCTCCGAAGGCGCTATCAAGTCGCACATAAATCCACACAGAAGGCGGCGCGGCTAAGACAACATTTGTCGCTTTGCGGCGTGACGGCTCCAATCAGCGCAGCACATTCAAACAATCACGCCGACTTTGCGCTAACCACCTCCAGAGCTGATTTACGGTCCCGGTAAGGAGATGACTTTCAGCCCTTCGTCAACATTCCACCCGTGCATTGCCCTCCAACCCCCCCCCCCACCCCCCAACTTTTTTAAAACTCATTCACTGCCAGACGCGTGCAAAAATACGTCCACTGCAGTGCCAGGGTTTTTGTCATTGTCACTTAAATTCCAGGACCCGCAGAATATTGACTTTTAGGATGACATAAACATTCAATGCAGCGCTAGCATAGAAAAAAAGAGAAATGCTGCCCTCTTGTAGAAAAGAAAAAAAAAAAAACATTGCCAGAGGTCTGGCCAGCGCTTTATCGGCACCCAAGCATGAACATACAAAACACAAACAAATGGCGCTCTACGTCATATTTTTAATTCCCCAATAAAACGCCCCCCCCCGCTTTCTCCATATTATTCTCCCTCCACGACAGTGCTAAAAGCTAAGCTAACAGCTGGAACCGCTAAGGAATAATAATAATACATTTCATTTATTAACCCCTTTCAAAACTCTCAAGGTCATTTCACAATCATAGGATCCGTTCACTCGACCCGGAAGTTAGTCAAACAGATAGAAACGTAGCTAGCGAGCTAATAGATAGCTAATAGTGAGCCAGATAGATAACTAGCTAGCTAATAGATAGCAAATAGGCAGCTAGCTAATAGATAGCTAATAGCCAGCCAGCTAGATTGCTAGCTAGCTAATAGATAGCAAATAGCCAGCTCGCTCTTTATGCAGATGACTGCGCGCACGCCCACGCTAGCGCACACGCCCGCGTTGCTGAAATTACTCCGTGAGGAGTCTTCATCAATAATGTGTCGGCAATCTGCCTCTCGCTGATGCTCTCTTATTATTAATTACTTTTAGGGCCAAAATCAAACATCTGTCATGCTAGAATATACAAATTAATGATGCAGTTTCTCCCAGTCAACATCCATATAACCTTGGCAACTTGTTCCAAAAACCAGACGCCAAGTACGCGACTCAATGAGATTGCTTGATTTTGATTTTGATTAAAAGGAAAAAAAATATTTCAAAATATTTCATTCAACAAGTTGAGATGAACCACGAGCAGCATTGGTGAATGATGATTGGCAGCTCAAATTTATTTAGGAATAATAATAATAATAATACATTTGATTTCTAAGCGCCTTTCAATACTCTCAAGGTCATTGTACAGTCACAGGATAAGTTTTTCTGTGAGTGAGCAGCGGCAGCCACATGCGCCAACGTGTCGCACACAAACTAGCTAAAGCTAGCAAGCAGCTAGGCTAAAGCTAACCCTAAAAAATAGCTTTAGAAATTAAAGATTGGCCTTTTGACTTTCTGAGAAAAAAAGTTTATCTCCAAAGGCGGTCGCACGCTAACCAGCTAAAGCTAGCAAGCAACTACGCAAAAGCTAAATTAAAAAAAATGCTTTCAAAATCAAATACAGTGATACCTTGGCTTACAAACTTAATTGGTTCCCAGACAGAGTGTGTAAGGCGAAAAGTGTGTATCCCAAAAAATAATTTCCCATAGGAAACCATTAAAATGAGAATAATCCGTTCCCAGGTCCCCATAAAAACATAATTTTCTACTTTCTAATTTTCTAAGATCAAAAAAGTGATTAAAAAAAAGGGCGTCGACTTGGTGATTCAACTTTTCACACGTCAAAGGATGAAATGTCGCACGCTGAGCTTTTTCTTTGCGCATATATCACGACGCAGTGGCAAAATGATGAACGCGTGTATTTGGTGGCAATATGTCAACATGTTCCTTAGCCACCCTGGTGGCGAACAGATGGCTTCTTTTACTTTTTTTTAAGGCGATGGGTGGAGGCTAATGGTGGGTGGGGGGGTTCTATAAGCCACCTGCCGCTCTCATTATTGATGCTCGCAGGAGGCGGCGGCCGATTGGCACGAGCGGTCGCATGTCAACATTTTGACACCATGTTTAAGGGGATCTATTTGAGTTACTTCCGGTGATTATTAGCTAACTCTTAGCTAGCTGGCGTTCTATTTGATTTACTACTGGGTTTAGTGATTATTAGCTGAATCTTAGCGAGCTAGCTTTCTATCTATTAAAGTTACTTCCGGGTAGAGTGATTATTAGCTAACTCTTAGCTAGCTGGCGTTCTATTTGATTTACTACTGGGTTTAGTGATTATTAGCTGAATCTTAGCGAGCTAGCTTTCTATCTATTAAAGTTACTTCCAGGTAGAGAGATTATTAGCTAACTCTTAGCTCTCTAGCTAGTTTTCTATCTATGTGAGTTACTTCCGGGTTGAGTGATTATTAGCTAACTTTGAGCTAGCGAGCTAGGTTTCTATCTATTTGAGTCAGTTCCGGGTTGAGTGATTATTAGCTAACTCTTAGCCAGCTAGCTAGCTTTCTATCTATTTGAGTTACTTCCAGGTTGAGTGATTATTAGCTAACTCTTAGCTAGGTAGCTTTCTATCTGAGTTACTTCTTGGTTTAGTGATTATTAGCTAAATCTTAGCTAGCTAGCTTTCTATCTATTAAAGTTACTTCCAGGTAGAGTGATTATTAGCTAACTCTTAGCTATTTAGCTAGCTAGCTTTCTATCTACAGTAAAGTCTCGTTATATCGATATCGGATATATCGATAGTCCCGGTTATATCGATACTATTTCTATGCACGCACGGAGAAAATTACATGCAAACAGGGTCAGATATATCGATAGTCCCGGTTATATCGATATTTTTTCGGACTCCCTTGAATATCGATATAACGAGACTTTACTGTATTTTAGTTACTTCCTGGTTGAATGATTATTAGCTAACTCTTAGCTAGCTACCTAGTTTTGTATCTATTTGAGTTACTTCGGAGTTGATTGAACGCTGGTGCGTGTGGCTGCCGCTGCTCACCCACAGAAAAACCTATCCTGTTCCTGTAAAGTGACCTTAAGAGTTTTGAAAGGCGCTTATAAATGAAAATGTATTATTATTATTATTATTATCTGCAGATTTAAGATCTCGGCCGAGCGCTCGGACAATGCGCTGTCAGGATTAGCGAAAAGGCTGCCACCGAACTGCAATAACAAAGTGAAATTAGCACAGAAAGCTAATTTCATCGTTTTCATCTGGCCCAAAAAAATTTGTGCGCTGGCGGATCCCAATGGATGTCGGAGAGCTCATCAAAGTAGGCACGCAATCGCTCCTTTTGGCCAAAACTTCATCCTCTCCAGATAAAAAACAGCAAGCTAAAAGAAAAAAGTAGACAGGCTAACGCCATTGCTGCCAAGCGTGAGCGCGCTACCCGCTAGGGAGCCCCGTCGGCCCCCGTCACACATTTAATAGGCGTCATAATTTATCCCGTACGCCCCGAAAAGTCTTCCTTAATTAACTGTGCTCCTTAATGAATTTTTTAATTTGATCCCTGTAAGTACTTTGCCATGCTAATTGCAATAATCCACACATTACTTAGCCGCCATTGCCCTTGGCGCCACGCCGTTAGCGTGAAAAGATCCTCGCCGTCCGTCCTTTCTTCGGTCCGTCTTATCTCCTCAACATGGCCGCCTCCGCCGCAATCATCAAGCGAGCTATTTAGCGTGACGGATGCTAAGGAGCCATTAGCGTCGCTATCGCTAGCCAGCAGCCTCGCAGCGTTAGCGCAATTGATCTCCTTGTAATAATAAGAGCGGGCTGACCACATGATTCATCATGAGCAATTAGCCTAGCGTCGGACGACTTGTCCTTTGCGTGACTTCGGGCTAGCTAGCTTGCGCAGGAGAAGCCGGACGTTAGCTATCTATTAGTTATCAAATAGTTAGCTAGCTAACGTTTTACCTATTTCAGGTATTCAACTATCTAGCGCCTTTCAAAACTTTGAACATCATTTTACAGTCATAGGATACGTTTTTTCGTGGGTGAGCAGCGGCAGCCACACGGGCCAGAGTTCACTCAACCCGCAAGTAACTCAAACAGACAAAAAGCTAGCTAGCTACACAGGTAATAGATAGCTAATATTAATAATACATTTTATTTATAAGCGCCTTTCAAACTCTCAAGGTCACTTTACAGTCACAGGATGAGTAATAGATAGCTATCGAGATAGCTAGCTAGCTATACCGCTAATAGCTAGCTAGCTATACATGTAATAGATAGCTAGATAGCCAGCTATCATAGTGTGAATTAGCTAGCTATCTATTAGTTATCTATTAGCAATCTAGCTAACTTTCTACCTATTTGAGTTATTCAACTATCTAGCTAACTATCTATGAGTTATCGATTAGCTAGCTAGCTAACTTTTGATCTATTTGAGTTACTTCTGGGTTGAGTGAACGCTGGCGCATGTGGCTGCCGCTGCTCACCCACAGACAAACATATCCGGTGACTGTAAAGTGACCTTTTGAAAAAAAAAATAATTTTGAAGGCGCTTAAAAATGAAATGTATTATTATTATTATTATTATTATACTGGGAAAAGAGAGTGTAACAAGAATTTTGTTCCCGGTATGTTTAGCAACACCGAAATGCCGTTTTTGTTGGTACTACACACTCACAGAAATAAAATTGAGCTAAAATAAGCTAAAACCGTTTGTAAACACAAGTAGGCCATTCGCACACAAAAGTCATGACATCCCCCAGCCCTTAATGGCGACCATTCGGGTGGTTAATTCGCCAGCATATGAGGAAAGTCGGCATCCCGCCGCCGCCGCAGAGAGAAGAAGAAAAAAATTGAAATATGCATTTTGATATGCGCCGCCGTTAGCCTCGCACGCTAATCCCAGCAAAGATTACGTGAAATGTAGGTTGCCCCTATTGTTGCCGCTAAATCCGCGGCTTATTGTTACACTTTCCATCTTCATTCAGGCTCGAAACTAAGCTAAGCTAGGCTAAATATGCATTAGAGTCCATCTTGTGTCAGGACCAAAGCAGAAGGTGGTGTTTAATGGCAGATTTTTTTTTAATTCTTTTTTTTTTTTCGGGCTGCTTTCCTGTCATAAAGTCGCGGTAGAGGAACATCTGCAAACGCTGGATTGGACAGATGTTTTCACACTTGTTCTCCACCGCCCCCCCCCCAAAAAAAACTTTTTTTTTTAAATCCACATTGTCCACTAGCGCAACATGTAGACAATGGAAGCCATTATTGTCCCTTGGTCTGTCGATTCATGTACATAAAAGCCTTCATTTTCTTTAAAAAAAAATCACCCGCTGCTCTTTGCCAGGATTTTCAATGCTATGTTCTGTTTCATTTTTGGTTATTTTATGTTCAACGATTATGTACACAGTCAAACACGGGTTTTCCTTCCATAATCCGTTCCAGAAAGTGGTTGGAAAACCAATTTAGTCGAAAACTGAAACATATAATAACATATACAGTAAAGTCTCGTTATATCGATATTCAAGGGAGTCCGAAAAAATATCAATATAACCGGGACTATCGATATATCCGATATCGATATAACGAGACTTTACTGTACATATAATATATATATAATATAACTTATAGAAACATAATAACTTATCATCAATGTACTGTATTTGCCGGTGTACATGACACACCCTAAAAGCCTATACTCCGGTGCACCTTATACGCAGGAAAATATGGTATGTATTTATATATTTAAAAAAGATGGTATATACAGTAAAGTCTCGTTATATCGATATTCAAGGGAGTCCGAAAAAATATCGATATAACCGGGACTATCGATATATCCGATATCGATATAACGAGACTTTACTGTATTTATATATACCATATTTCCATATTATATTTTTCATTTTTTGAAGGTGCGCCTTATACCCTGGTGCGCCTTATATATGGAAAAAGTTTGGAAATACACCATTCATTGGGGGTGCGCCTTATACTGCGGTGCACCTTATACACAGGATAATACGATCTATATTTATATATTAGATTTTTCATTCATTGAAGGTGCGCCTTATACTCCGGTACACTTTATATATGGAAAAAGTTTTAAAATACACCATTCATTGGGGGTGCGCCTTATACTCAAGTGCGCCTTATATATGGAAAAAGTTTGAAAATACAGCATTCATTGGGGTGTACCTTATACGCTGGAAAATACTGTATATTTGGCAAACGTTTTTCATTCATTGAAGGTGCGCCTTATACTCCGGTACACCTTATATATGTAAAAAGTTTGAAAATACATCATTCATTGGGGGTGCACCATATACTCTGGTGCACCTTATACACCGGATAATATGATCTATATTTATATATTAGATTTTTCATTCATTGAATGTGCGACTTATACTTCGGTACGCCTTATATATGGAAAGTTTGAAAATACACCATTCATTGGGGGTGCGCCTTATACTCCAGTGCACCTTATATATGGAAAAAAGTTTTAAAATACACCATTCATTGGGGGTGCGCCTTATACACAGGAAAATACGGTATATTTGGCAAACGTTTTTCATTCATTGAAGGTGTGCCTTATACGCCGGTGCGCCTTATATATGGAAAAAGTTGGGAAATATACCATTCATTGGGGGTGCGCCTTATACTCCGGTGCAACTTATCCACTGGAAAATAAGGTATATATTTACATATTATATTTTTCATTTATTGAAGGTGCGCCTTATACTCCAGTGCACCTTATATATATGGCAAAAGTTTTAAAATACACCATTCATTGGGGGTGCACCTCATAGTCCGGTACACCTTATACACCGGAAAATACGGCATATATTTATATATTCTATTTTTATATTAGAGTTTTTATTCACTGAAAGTGCGCCTTGTATATGGCAAAAGTGTTAAAATATACCATTCATTGGGGGTGCGTCTTATACTCCGGTGTACTTTATACACCAGAAAATACGGTTTGAAGTTCGAAATGGAAAGTGCATTTTAGTGACCGGTGTAAAATTGCCGCGATACTAGTTTAAAATCCGCGTGGGGTTGGTGGTTGACTTGCTGGTTTCGATTGTGGGCCGATTGTTTTGTGAACAAAAGCTCTAAATGGAGTCCTGGCTAATCCCCATTTAGTGTCAAGCGAGTGGCCTGTCACAAACGGGGATCAGGGGGGACCCCCACCGACACCCCCCCCCCCCCCCCCTCAACCCCCAACCAGGCTTAACCATGTTGGCAAACTGAGTGACAACGGATTTACCAACGACAGGTTTAAGCGGCTGAGCAATATCTCGCTTTATTAATATCACAATGCCGGAGCGCGTGAATGGTCGCCGAGTAGCGCCCGGTTGTCATTTTCATGCTCGGATGCAGAATTGTTGAGTTTTGAGCCAGAATGTAACGCACATTTACAAGAAACATTCGAGTTACGACCCGGGTTCCGTTCCGACAAAACGGTCGTAAGTCAAACGGTTGGAAGTCGAAATCCATTCAAAATGGCCGACGTGACATTTACACGACAGGATAGTATACGATGACAATCTGTTGTTTTTAAGCAACATTTTCTATTGAATACTATTAGATACCAAACTGCTTACAGTTAAATTATAAATCATAACTTTTTGTGTCATTTTTATCATTTTATATTTAGTATTATCAATTTCTATTACTATATAACTGTACTTGTAATGTATACAAAACTGATTATTGTAGAGTTCATTTATAAATGTTATACATAACTTTTTGTGACGTTTTAATCATTTTATCGTTTTTATTTTAATAATAATAATAATAATAATAATAATAATAATAATAAACAATTTCATTTCTAAACGCCTTTCAAAACTCTCAAGGTCACTACAGTCACAGGGTGAGCAATAGATAGAAAGCCAGCTAGCTAATAGATAGCAGCCAGATAGCTCGGGAGATAGATAATAGATAGCTAGCTAGATAGCTAATATATAGCTAGCTAGCTAATAGATAGACAGCCAGATAGCCAGCTAGCTAGATCAAACCCAGAATAACTCAAATCGATAGAAAGCTAGCCAGCTAGCTAATAGATAGCCAGCCAGATAGATAGCTTGGTAGATAGCTAATATATAGCTAGATAGCTAATATATAGCTAGCTAGCTAATAGATAGACAGCCAGATAGCTAGATCAAACCCAGAATAACTCAAATCGATAGAAAGCTAGGCAGCTAGCTAATAGATAGCCAGCCAGATAGATAGCTTGGTAGATAGCTAATATATAGCTAGCTAGCTAATAGATAGACAGCCAGATAGCCAGATAGCTAGATAGATAGCTAATAGACAGAAAATGGATAGCTATCAAGGTGCCAGCTCGGTAGCTAGCTAGATAGCTAGAAAGCTAGCATATACATGATGTAACCTGATGATGTTACCTGTATTTATAGAGATTTTTAACTCCCTCAACTAGATGAGGTGCATTCAAGGTCAAGGTCAAGGTCATTGAGCCAAATATGCTCTTTGTACGACAAACAGCTTTCCTCTCAATCGTCAACGCAAGCACGCACGCACGCAAGCGCATGAAAACACAAACACGGGATTAAAATCGTCAAGGTAGCCGAGCATCGGTTTGTTCATTTGTGTGATTATTGTTTTTGACTGCGTTCACGCGGATTTAATCAATTCATCATCGCCATGACGATGATGATAATAATCATCATCATCATCATCATCATCATACGCGTGGACCAGATTAGACCCTTTGCATCCAACCCCGGGATTAAGATTAGGATATTTACTTGAAGTACGTATTTATACATATTTACATTTGCACATCAAGGCATGAATACATTTCGATTGATATTTCATAAAAGCAGAAGCTGTAATAAAGCACTTAAGAATATCTAATAGGAGAAATTCATAATAAATCATAACAAATTATTTTTGTGTGTTATAATCACCGTTAATTAAAATGTACATTTCATACCAACGTTAAAAAAAAACAACCATGTTCAAAATGACTTTATGTCAAAAAACAATATAGCGAGAGAGACAGCGAGTTAGCTAAGTAGTTAGATAAATAGCTAGCTAGCGAGATAGATAGCGAGGAAGATAGCGAGCTAGATATCGAGGTAGATAGCGGGGTAGATAGCGAGATCGATAGCGAGATCGATAGCGAGCTAGATAGCGAGCTAGATATCGAGCTAGATAGCGAGATCGATAGATAGATAGCGAGATAGATAGCGAGATAGATAGCGAGAGAGATAGCGAGAGAGATAGCGAGATAGTGAGATCGCAAGGTAGATAGCGAGGAAGATAGCGAGATAGGATAGCTAGAGAGCGAGATAGATAGCGAGATAGATAGCGAGACAGATAGCGAGAGAGATAGCGAGAGAGATAGAGAGATCGCAAGGTAGATAGCGAGGAAGATAGCGAGATAGAAGGATAGCTAGAGAGCGAGATAGATAGCGAGATAGTTAGCGAGACAGATAGCGAGACAAACAGCGAGAGAGATAGCGAGATAATTAGCCAGATAGCAAGATAATTTGCTAGCTAGATAGCAGGACAGATAGTGGTAGAGATAGCGAGATAGCTACCTATCTAGCGAGATAGATAGTGAGCTCGATAGTTAGATAGTGAGATATATACAGCTAGCTAGCTAGCTAAATAGCAAGATGGGCCCTGACCCTCGTTAGTGATGTCATGTCAAAAAAACGCTAATAGGACTGTCGTTTTTTTAATTCTTCTAATTTCTTAGCAAACCACCCGATTACACATTTACTCCGATCTATACGTCAATAAATACTTTTAGACATTTGAGTGAACACGATGATCCTGATGCTAATGTTTATAGCTGCAACTACAAATAAGACTGGCGAATGTTTGCTGTCTTGTAAAATTAAAAACACATTAAAAATTGCCCGTGAAATACAAACAAATCTTGTCAATTCTCATCGCCCACGTTGACGATTCGCAGCACAGCTGCGCTTACCTGTTAACTCCTCCGTTCGTGGTTGTTTTCCAAATGGCGTCGATTGGCAATCCTCGACTTCCACGGAGCACCGCCACGCACCCGCAGCCGCCCCTCCCGCCCCTCCACACAAAACCCTTCCCCACTTTCCAAAGTTCTTGTCCAAACCTGTCGATTATTCTATCAGATAGAACAATCTATCTATTATCTATTAAACAGATCGATAGAATCTATCTGTTGCCATGACACAGGTGCGGCCATTTCTTCTTCGTTGGTTTCGAGGCGACTGCGTTCTTCTTCTTGTCGTTTAATCATGAATGGAGTTTCGCTTGGTTATCCCCTACTTTGAGCCACACTGCCGCGATGAGGCTAAAGCGGGTACTGCTGGCTAATAACTAGTCGTTTGTGAAAATGAATAATGCTAATAATAATACATTTCATTTATAAGCACATTTCAAAACTCTCAAGCACACTTAAAGTTGCAGGATTATCAAACTATTCACCTATCTGTTTATGCACCAATGTATCCATCCACCTATCTATCCATCTATCTAGCTAGCTATCTAGCTATTCATCTAGCTAGCTATCCATGTAGCTGTCGATCTAGCTATCGAATTAGCTATCTATCTAGCTGTCTAGCTATCTATTTAGCTGTCTAGCTATCTATCTAGCTGTCTAGCTAGCTATCCATCTCACTATCTATCTAGCTATCCATGTAGCTGCCGATCTAGCTATCTATCTAGCTATCATCTCGCTATCTATCTATCTCGCTAGCTATCCATCCGTCCCTCTATCTATCTATCTATCTATCTATCTATCTATCTATCTATCTATCTATCTATCTATCTATCTATCTATCTATCTATCTATCTATCTATCTATCTATCTATCTATCTATCTATCTATCTATCTATCTATCGATGTAACAAGCTAGCTATGCTCTTTTTTTAGCTTGAATGATAAAGAATGTGAATCAAAGATATTAATTATGACAATAAAAAAATAATTGAATCCAAACCAGCCCTTGTTGGCGTTTTATAATCTACAGTCTGAATATCAGCAACTGCTGTCCACTGTCCGTGGTCAATTATTCATCAGTGACAGGCGCGGAGGGCCAGCCGGAGGTCCGGGCCCCAGCGGAGGTTCAGGCGATGTCGCGGCGCCATACTTTTGAGCTGTGGCGTTAGCGTGTTAGCGGGCCACCTTTAATGTTCCCCCGCTAAGTGCGAGCGCTACTTGCCATTAAACCCAACGTGAATGAGCGAGCGAGCGAGCGTATCCCACAGGAAGTGGCTTTCGACGGCGCCGCCTGTCTGACAAATTCGTCACTTCAAAGAGACGCCGGGCTAACCACAACCTAGCATCAATGCTAAATGCGGTTTGTTTTTCGATTGAATGGTGTATTTTAGAACTGTTTCCAGATAATAGGCGCACTGGGCTATAAGGTGCACCTTCAATTAATTAAAAAGAAGTTTTAGAAACATAATAAATCAATAGATAAAGGTTTGCCATATATAAGTGCATGGGAGTATAAGGCGCACCCCCAATGAATGGTGTATTTTCAAACTTTTTCCACATATAAGGCGCACCGGAGAATAAGGTGCACTTTCAATTAAAAAAAAAGTTGTCCAAATATAATATAGAAATAGATACAAGTTTGCCATATATAAGTGCATGGGAGTACAGCGTATTATTATTATTATTATTATTATTATTATTATTATTATTATTATTATTATTATTATTATTTTGGGAAATGTTTACGTTTTCCACTAAATTGGATTTCCAACTGCTTTCTCGAACATATTATGGTATTTATTATTATTATTATTATTATTATTATTATTATTATTATTATTATTTTGGGAAATGTTTCACTTTTCCACTAAATTGGATTTCCAACTGCTTTCTGGAACGTATTATGGTTTTTATTATTATTTTTATTTTTATTATTATTAGAAGTAGTAGTAGTAGTATTAATTATTATTATCATTATTATTATTGTTATTATTATTATATTTTTGGGAAATGTTTCCATTTTCCATGAAATTGGATTTCCAACTGCTTTCTGGAACAGATTATGGTTGAAATGAAATGTTTTATTATTATTATTATTATTAGTAGTAGTAGTAGTAATTATTATTATTATTATTATCATTATTATTATTATTAAAATTATTATTATTATTATTATATTTTTGGGAAATGTTTCCTTTGTCCACTAAATTGGATTTCCAACTGCTTTCTGGAACAGATTATGGTTGAAATGAAATGTATTATTATTATTATTATTATTATTATTATTATTATTATTATTAGTAGTAGTAGTAGTAGTAGTAGTAGTAGTAGTAGTATTAATTATTATTATTATTATCATTATTATTATTATAATATTTTTTTTTTTTTTTTGGGGGGGGGGATGTTCCAGTTTTCCACTAAATTGGATTTCCAACTGCTTTCTGGAACGGATTATGGTTGAAAAGAGATGTCTGACTGTATAATGGTTGAACAAGAAATAACAAAAATGAAATCGAACATATCGTTGAAAATCCTGGCAAAGAGCGACATTTTTTTTTTTTTTTTTTTCGTGGCCAGAGTATAGCGTGGCGGCGAGGGCGGGCGTGTTAATGGCGGCGGCGGATGGCGGCCAGCTGTTTCCTTCAATGTTTGATGCTCTCAGCTCGGCACAGCTGCTGCGCAAATGAGAGTTTGCCGTCCAGGCCTTGTCGCTTGCTCTCAATGTCAACGGCGCCGCCCCACAGCGGGGCCAGGCGGCCGAAAGACCGCGTCAACGACCGGCGTCGCCGCCACGACGACCGCGATGACGTGAAGAAGACGCACGACAACGTCTCGGCGCATCTTCTTCACGCTGAGAGGAAGTGCTCGTTTTTTTGAAGAGTTGACATGAAAAATGGAGAAGTCAGTGCTCAACTGGTGTTAAACTTCAGCACATGTTCACCATGTTGGGATGCTGTTGCCGTGGAAACGGTGGCGAGCTTCATGCTACATCCTCCCCCTTCCAAAAAAAATTAAAGAATTTCAGAAAAAAAATATGGAAAATGCCCTAAACATTTTTTTTTCAACATTGCTAAGTTTGATGCTAAGTCCAAAGTAAAAAAGTAAAAAAGAAAACGTGGAAAAATCCCACAACCCAAACGTTTTTATCAAAAGTGGCGAGCTTAATGCTATCTATCTATCTATCTATCTATCTATCTATCTATCTATCTATCTATCTATCTATCTATCTATCTATCTATCTATCTATCTATCCATCCATCCATCCATCCATCCATCCATCCATCCATCCATCTATCTATCTATCTATCTATCTATCTATCTATCTATCTATCTATCTATCTATCTATCTATCTATCTATCTATCTATCTATCGATTAGCTAGCTAGCTCTCTATCTATCTATCTATCTATCTATCTATCTATCTATCTATCTATCTATCTATCTATCTATCTATCTATCTATCTATCTATCTATCTATCTATATATATATAAAATAATATTGGATTATTCTCGGATAGATAGATAGATAGATAGATAGATAGATAGATAGATAGATAGATAGATAGATAGATAGATAGATAGATAGATAGATAGATAGATAGATAGATAGATAGATAGATAGATAGATATACACACACACATTTTAAACAATTTATTTGACTAAAACAATCTTTTTATTTTTTTTGAATTTATTTTATTATTTTATTTTGTTATTGTATTTTCTTATTGTATTGTGTTTTTTTATTGTATTTCATTTTATTTTGGGAATTTAGCCAGCAATGGTAAAAGCATATAGCAAGTATAGCTATATAGCCTGCCAACATATAGCTAGCTAGATAGCCAGCTAATAGATAGCTCGATATACTTTGAAAACCAATTTATGGAGGATTAGAATTTTTAATCTCCACATTGTTATTTTTAAACTATTATTTAAAGGACAACCGACGTCCAAATTGCGTCCATAATTTGTAAAATGTCTTCAAATGACTTCTACTGAGCGTATTTTACAAAGATTCCCCCGCATAGAGCTATATTTTACATTTTAAGACTCGCACTGAATATTTAGGAAGTCTTGTTTTTGAGTTGGTGACGAGTCCGTACGTGACGTCACTGAAGGAACGCCCCTGACCAAAAAAAAGGACACATTGTAGCAGTCCTTCCATCATGTCAATGCATTTGGCTGTACTTGGCTGGTCTGAAAACTTCATGTAGCACCAAAAAAAGAGGCAGAAGAGGGTGACAAAGCTCCATGGAAGGAATTTATCAGCCTGTGGAAAGGGGCTGATTAAGTCCTCACAGGGAGCTTGGTCGCCATTTTCTGCCTCTTTTCTGGGACGCTACATTGCAGTCCAGATGCCTCAAAATGACACGGAAGGACTTCTTTAATCGATTGCAAACATGTATGCTTTCCTCTTCAGAACTATTTGAATCATATTCATAACTGGATGAGTAACAAAAAAAGCATATTCTCCGAATCTGAAGCTATTGTTTTGATTCGCGAGAAAGGACACCACGAACATGGAGGCGGGACCTTCTGAAATTGGCCACTTCCGGTTTCAAATTGAAGTAGTTTTTCGACATTTTTTGCATTTGACTAAAAATATCATACCGCGTGTTTTGGCTATTTTAGATGCTATAAAACGTTTTTATGATGTCAGTTAGGAAACAAAAAAGTGACGTCGGTTGTCCTTTAATAATTCATGTATTTATTTATTTTTTGCTTTGACCTTGTTTAGCTTGTGCGAGGAGAAGTGGTGATTTGTCAGGTCAAGAAATATTTGAGGTATGATGATGAATGGTGAAGCCAACCTAATCATATTCCGGGAATCGTGTGCTGAATCTGCATATTAGCAAAATGAATGAGGTACCTTTTTTTTTTTTTTCTTCTTTCAATTTTTTTTTGATTGACAGACACTTGTCTCCCCGAGGCGCACTGAGAAGAAGAAAAAAAAGAAGTGTGCATACATATTTGGAACAATTTCTTTTAATGGCGACTTTGTTTTAGCCCTAAGCGACTTTGCGACCAAAGATTTTTGCAAGCAAATGAGGTTGACGTTGTTCTTCTCAAAGCATTTTCTTGTTGACTGGGGGCCATTATTAACGTCGCACACTTGAAATGGTGCCTGCGCATTTGGCAAATACGTGACAGAAGAGACCTTGGTGAGATTTTTGACATTTAATAATTCGCAGAGGCTGTCACTAACTATCATGTAGTAATCATGTAGAAAATAGTTCATACGTATTTATGTTTGTATTAATTTATGTATTTATGCATTTATGTTTGTATTTATTTTATGTATTTATGTGTTTATGTATGTATTTATTTATGTATTCAGTTTGTTATTTATTTATTTATTTATTCATTCAGTTTTTTCATTCATTCATTCTTTCATTTATTTATTCTTTCATCCATTCATTCATCCATTTATTTAAATATTTATGTGTGTGTTTATGTATGTATTTATTTATGTATTCAGTTTGTTATTTATTTATTTAGTTTGTTCATTTATTTATTTATTCTTTAATCCATTCACCCATTTATTTAATTATTTATTTATGTGTTTATGTATGAATTTATTTATGTATTCAGTTATTTATTTATTTATTTATTCAGTTAGTTTGTTCATTCATTCATTCATTCATTTATTTATTATTTATTTCTTCTTTCATCCATTCATTCAGCCATTTATTTAATTGTTTATTTGTGTGTTTATGTATGAATTTATTTATGTATTCAGTTATTTATTTATTTAGTTCGTTCATTCATTCATTCATTCATTTATTTATTTATTTATTCTTTCAGTTAGTTTGTTCATTCATTCATTCATTCATTCATTTATTTATTATTTATTTATTTATTCTTTCATCCATTCATTCAGCCATTTATTTAATTGTTTATTTGTGTGTTTATGTATGAATTTATTTATGTATTCAGTTATTTATTTATTTAGTTCGTTCATTCATTTATTTATTTATTTATTTATTTATTTATTTATTTATTCTTTCATCCATTCATTCATCCATTCATTTAATTATTTATTTATGTGTTTATGTATGAATTTATTTATCAGAATCAGAATCATCTTTATTGCCAAGTACAGTAAAGTCTCGTTATATCAATATCGGATATATCGATAGTCCCGGTTATATCGATATTTTTTCGGACTCCCTTGAATATCGATATAACGAGACTTTACTGTATGTAGAACACACAAGGAATTTGTTTCCGGTAGAACACGCTGCACTAGTATCGTCGTCAAAAAAAAAAAAAAAAAACTGCTAAGTGTATTCAGTTATTTATTTATTTATTTATGTAGTTTGTTCATTCATTCATTTATTTATTTATTTATTTATTTATTTATTTTTCATTCATTCATCCATTTATTTATTTATGTGTTTATGTATGTATGTATTTATGTATTCAGTTTGTTATGTATTTATTTATCAGTTTGTTCATTCTTTTATTTATTTATTTATTCTTTCATCCATTCATCCATTTATTTATTTATTTATTCATTCATTCATTTCTTTCTTTCTTTCTTTTTTTCTTTCTTTCTTCGATTTTTATTGTATTTTTTTTCCTGGCATGGTTTCTTCAGATTTTTAGGTGTGTCGCTAGCCTTTTTGGCTATCGATTAAAATGCTAATCTATCAGCAACATCTGCGTAGACCTTCCATATTTTGTTTTTGCCGACTCGCTTTCCGTCGGCCAATGACCAAGAGGGGGGTGTAGGGGGGTAAAAATAGCCTTGTTTGTATTTCACTTCACCCCCCCCCCCCCCCCCGCCACGCCGCCTCTGCCACGCCACCCACGGAGGCGGCAGCGTCCTACGCATTAGCGCCATTTCCAAACATCTGCTGACCGAGTCACAAGCGATCTGCTGCCTCTCGCGCCAGCCTGATGTGACATCATCATCCTCGTCTTCATCAACAACACCTCCGGACACGCTGACCCCCCCCCCCCCCATCGACTTCATTAAAGCTCCACGCCGAGAGCTTCCGGCAAGGTGACTACCACCCCCCCCCCCTCCCGTCCAGACGGGCAGCAGAAGCGCAAACGAGGCCCGCCGGGGAAGTGACCATGTTGTAGCGTTAGCATTAGCTTTAACACCCACTGGGAAACAACCTCACCATGACGGGTGGTCTCCAAATGCATTGCGTAAATGACAACGATGGCTAGCACGAAGGCTAGGTGATTTCTATAAGCTATCTGGCTAGCTATCTAGCTGGGTAGCTAGCTTGGTATATATTTGCTATGTATAAGCTATCCGGCTGGCAATCTGGCTAGCTGTTAGTTATCTGGTAGCTGGCTATCTGGCTAGTTACTGTATCTAACTTGCTACCGAGCTAGCTAGCTATTTGTTATCTATTAGCTGGCTGGCTGCCTAGCTAGCTATATATTTGCTATCTATAAGCTATCTGGCTAGCTAGTTATTAGTTATCTATTAGCTAGCCAGCTACCTTTCTATCTATTTGAGTTATTCTGAGTTGAGTGAACGCTGGCGCGTGTGGCTGCCGCTGCTCACCCACAGAAAAAATTGATCCTGTGACTGTGAAGTGACCTTGAGAGTTCTGAAAGGTGCTAGCCAGCCAGTAGATAGCCAACAGATAGCTAGCTAGATAGCTAGCCAACAGATAGCAAGCTATATAGCCAGCCAACAGATAGCCAGTGAGACAGCCAGCCACATAGATAGCTATATAGCTATGCCTGGCTAGCTATTAACTATCTTTTGGCTAGCTAGCTAGCTTTCTATCTATTTGAGTTACTTTGGGGTTGAGTGAACACTTTTTTTATTAGGATGATTAAAAATATTATTTCAGAATAAAATGTTTTTTTTTAGATTTCAAAGAGAATCAAAAATGATGCGTTTGCTGGCTGCAGTAAATAATAGCTTCTTGGGAAAAGTGCAGAAATGAAATAATGTTATTATTTCAAAATTAATTCACTTGAGATATGATAAACTTAACGGGCTTGTTTAACTCATTCACCGCCAGAATGTGTCCAATGTCTATAGCGGTTGAGTCTTAGGAAGGTGCCCCCCCCCCCCCCCCCCGCCTTCCGCCAAATTTGGTTTTTTCCCCGCCGGCACCTGTGCAAACGAGGGCAACCCGGCAAGCCAGACGGCCGCGGCGGGCGAGAGGAAGCGGAACGCCGTGCTGTCAAAACACAACCTTGTGGCACCGGCTCAGCGGCGGATTTAGCGGCTAGCTGTTAGCCTCGTGCGCCGCGTGGCTTCCAGGCGGGTAAACAGTAACACGCTCTGACCAAATTCCAACACTTTTACACCAAAAGAGCCGCTTTGGTCGCCAGCTTCAGATGCCAAATGAATTCCAATTCAACTTGAAACCATCACGCTGTCTGACAAAGTCTCATTTGAAACCCTTTGGAACCTGCTGGAGACCTGACCTAAAACCCCATAGCCGAAATCTTTGGAGAACATTCATTGCGAATGAATTTTAAAAACCAAATGCTCGTTTAGAAAACCAATATCTCATTTTCAAGGTAAACACACACGCGCGTACATGTTTTTAGCAAACGACGGGGACGAGGTGTTTGCCTCGCGGGAACCACACACACACACACACACACACACACACACACACACACACACACACACACATTTTTACTACATGCTAGGGATGACTTGTTTGCCTCGTGGGAACCACACACACATGAACACACCTACTTACACGTTTTTACTACATGGTGGGGACAAGGTGTTTGCATCGTGGGAACCACACACACATAAACACACCCAGATACACGTTTTTACTACATGGTGGGGACAAGGTGTTCCCCTCGTGGGAACCACACACACACACATAAACACAACCAGATACACGTTTTTACTACATGGTGGGGACAAGGTGTTTGCATCGTGGGAACCACACACTCACATTTTTACTACATGGTGGGGACAAGGTGGTTCCCTCGTGGGAACCACACACACATTAACACACCCAGATACACGTTTTTACTACATGGTGGGGACAAGGGGTTCCCCTCGTGGGAACCACACACACACACATAAACACAACCAGATACACGTTTTTACTACATGGTGGGGACAAGGTGTTTGCATCGTGGGAACCACACACTCACATTTTTACTACATGGTGGGGACAAGGTGGTTCCCTCGTGGGAACCACACACACATAAACACACCCAGATACACGTTTTTACTACATGGTGGGGACAAGGGGTTTGCCTGGTGGGAACCACACACACATAAACACACCCAGATACACGTTTTTACTACAAGGGGGGGACAAGGTGTTTGCCGCGTGGGAACAAAACACACACACACAAATGCCGACAAAGCGGAAGGTGTGCGACGGCCTGTTTTTTTGGGGAGAAATGCGAGACCTGATTTTTGAGGCAATGAAGACCTTGGAGGGATCATATGTGCACATATGTGTGTGTGTGTGTGCGTGTATATGTGTGTATATGTGTGTAAATGTGTACCACGCCTCCGGTGACTGGACAGAGGGAGAGGTTGCACATTGTCCACTCTGTACAAATATACACACACACACACACACACACACACACACACACACACACACACACACACACACACACACACAGCAGTGTATAATGGCCCTTCCTGTCGGGCCGCATAAATCTGCAAGGGCCCAATTAAAGATCCCCTTTAGCGTGTACACCACCAGCACATGCGTGTAAATATGGACACAAAACAACAACTCACACACACACACACACACACACACACACACACACACACACACACACACACACACACACACACACACACACACACACACAGCTTGCATTTTGTATTTGAAATACATTTTGAATGATTCTATTTTTTTTTTAATGAAAATATTGGGACAAGTTTCACGTCTTTGGTGTTGCTCTTGGCAACGTTTTAAAATAGGAGATAGGAGATGTGTCATGATGTGGATTATTTGACTTTTTTTTTAATCATTTTATAGGCAAAATGGCAAAATGTCCGCCATAGGAGGCGGGGCATGTGGAAGTACGGAGAGGAAGTGGCTTGGGAAATTGAAAAATAGATCTTTGGGAGACGGAACGGGATACATCCGCACCCTAAATTCACAAGTTGATTTTTAAATAAATAAATGAATAAATAAATAAATAAATGAAATGACATATACAATTAAAATTAAACACACAAAAACAAATAAGCAAATAAATACATAAAATTACAAATAAACAAACACACAAACACAAACAAATAACAAAAAAAATATAAAGTAAAAAAATAAAAAAGTAAATGAAAGTTAAAAAAAAAATTACAAATAAAGAAAATAAACACACAAAAAAACAAATACGTAAAGAAATAAAATCACTAATGAAATGAATGTATAAGTAAATAAATATGTCAGTAAATGAATAAATACCTAAATAAATGAAATGACTAATAAATAAAATAACAAATAAAAAAAAAACACAAAAACAAATACAATTACAAATAAATACAATTGCAAATAAAAATATGCAAAAAACAAACAAACAAATAAATAGCCAAACAAATAAATAAATAAATAAATAAATAAATAAATAAATAAATAAATAACACATAAATGGCCAAATAAATAAATACACAAATAAATAAATAAACACATAAAAAGCCAAATAAATAAATAAATAAATAAATAAATAAATAAATAAATAAATAACGTTATCTTTCGGGGCAGGTAAAAAAATGATGTGGTGTGGGGGATTAAAAAATATTATATCAAAATGAGTGTTAAATAGAACTGTGAAAATACCATCTATGGCATTTTAAATGAAATAATCTAAATCTAAAATAATAATAAAAAAAACATGAATTTAAAAAATGTGAGATTTTACGAATATTTGTTGAACCCTAAAATGGATTTAGTATTTGGTTGTTAAAATATGTGTCATTTTAATACGGTTTAGTCAATCATG
The DNA here is from genome assembly GCF_051943395.1 of Hippocampus bargibanti. Classification (NCBI taxonomy): domain Eukaryota; kingdom Metazoa; phylum Chordata; class Actinopteri; order Syngnathiformes; family Syngnathidae; genus Hippocampus; species Hippocampus bargibanti. Next base: position 1,993,704 of record NC_142737.1, read on the forward strand.
ATAGAGGTGCTATGGAATATTTTTTTATTTTTTTTTTAATGTGCGGAACTGTCCATGGTGCTGAAACGGCCAGGCTTCACCTTCTATTTGGAAAAAAAAGTGACCGATCAAAACTGTCAATAATTCAAATAATATTCGTGGAAGTACATAAATTGGTTTTCAAAGTAGGAAACGTCTCTGCTTAAATTACCTCAGTAAAATAACATAAAATACAATTACAAAATAAAATAAAACAAAAGAACATACAGTGAAATAGAATAATAAAATAAAATTAGAAAATAAAAAAAAATAAAACAAAACAAAAAATAATAATATAATATAAAATAAAATAAAACAGAACAAAATAATATAAAATAAAACAAAACAATATAATAAAAAATAAAATAAATAAAACTAAACAATATAATATAAAATACAATAAAACTAAATATAATAAGAACAAAACAAAACAAAATAACAAGAAATAAAACAAAATAAAAAATAATAATTTAACATAAAATAAAATACAATAAAATAAAACAAAACAAAACAATATGATAAAAAAATAAAATAAAATAAAACTAAACAATATAATATAAAATACGATAAAACAAAACAAAATAAAACAACAAAACAAAACAAAATAAAATAATAAGAAATAAAACAAGACAAAAAATAATAATTTAACATAAAATAATATACAATAAAAGACAATAAAATAAAACAAAACAAAACAATATAAAATAAAATACAATAAAACAAAATAAAATAATAAGAAATAAAACTAAATAATAATAATAATATAACCTAAAATAAAATACAATAGAATAGAATAAAACAAAACAAAACAAAACAATAAAATATAAATATATAATATTATAAATATATAATATATAATAATATAATATAATAATATAATATAAAACAAAATAAAATAAAACAATATAATATGAAATAAAATAAAATAAAACAAAATAAAATAAAATAATAGAACAAAATAAATTAATATAAAATGAAACAAAACAAAACAAAATAAAGAAAATAAAATAAAATAACAAAATGAAATATAAAGTAAATTAAAAAAAAGAAATATTTATCTATGTCGCAGTAAAAAAATATAAATAAAATATATCAAATATATATATATTTTGTCACTAGTATAGAATATGAAAAGGGTGTGACGTGATGCCGATTTGTCATGAAAGCGTTTTTCCTGATGAAAAAAGCGGCGGGCCAACGTCGGGAGCGTCTGGATGAGCGTGGAACAAAGGAATAATAATTAGACGGGTATGTCGGCGTTGACGTCGCTTGAGCTTATTTTTGGTGTCATGCGTCGGGGCGAAGGGGGCGGTCGGCCAGCCGCCACCGGTCATTGTCCATAGCGCTCGCCGTCAAAGGGGCGGCGGCCTTGTCAGCTTTTTCCACTCCAATCTCCACGCTGGCCGTTCGCAAAGTGACTGCGTCGTTCCGGCCTTTTCCTTCACATGACCAACAAGAAACAACAAGCGACCCAACACACACACACACACACACACACACACACATATCCGTATCCCTCCCTGGAGCAGAACAAGCACCCTCCCCTTTGGGATCGGGGCGGAGACACGCTAAGGAAAAATAGGCTACATCATTTCTGGAAATGAACAATACTTATCCGTCCGTCGCATCTGTTACTTTGGGTTTGCGTTTGGGGCTGCGGACGCGCTTGACGGCAAGTCCTGCCCCCCCCCCCCCCCCCCCCCCCCCTTATTTTTATTTTATTATTTTATTATTATTTATATTATTATTTTATTTTTTCTGTTTTGAGTCATCAGGTCATGGATTGGGCCAAAGTTGAGCGAAGAGGCAAGTGGCGATTTCTGTGCGATATGAACTTTTCAAAGCATTGCCGAAATGTCTACAAATGTCCACATTTTAACCACCAAAAGATCGTTCTGTCTTCAATAAGACCCGACGTGCTTAAAATAATACCCAAAATATTTTGTCAAAAAAGTCCGCAAAATGTTGTACGCCCCCCCCCCCCCCCCAAAAAAAAAAAAAAAAAAAAATATATATATATATATATAAAAAAATATATATTTTTATTACGATATAATATAATTGAAATAATTTAATATAATCAAACCTCTCAAGATGGAGGACACTGAGCCGAAAGGAAAAGAAGAAATAATAATTTAAATAATTTAACTTTAAACATAGATACTCATCATCATATCTAAAATAAATTATTTTTAAAAACTAATAATAAGTTTGGGAATAACAATAAATAGCAAGTGTAAAGATTTGTCATTTTACATATTGTACAGAAATAAAATGAAATAGATATAATAAATAATTCGATGTAAATAATTTGAATTCAAACAAAGATAAACATTATCATATCTTAAATAAATAATAAAAATAATAATTTAGGGAATAACGTTAAATGTGTAAAAAATGTGTCAATTTTCACATTGTACAGAAACCAAATCCAATGGATTAAATAATTTAAATTGAAATAATTTAACTTTAAACATAGATACTCAGTATCATATATTAAATAAATAATTAAAAAAAAATCTTCATAATTTAGGGAATATCGATAAATACCATGTGTAAATATTAGTCAATTTACATATTGGCCAGAAATAAAATCAAATAGATTAAATAATGTTAATTTAAATAATTTTAATTTAAACACAGATACTCATCATCATATCTTAAATAAATTATTTAAAAAAATAATTTAGGGAATAACGATAAATAAGTGTAAAAATTTCTATACAATTTACACATTGTATAGAAATCAAATCAAATGAATTAAATAATTGGAATAATTTAATTTTAAATAATTTAACTTTAAACATTGATACTCAGTATCATATATTAAATAAATCATAATAATTTAGGGAATAACGATAAATACATGTGTAAAAATTAGTCAATTTACATATTGTACAGAAAGATAATAAAATAGATTAAATAAATTATTAAAAAAAAATAATTTAGGAAATAACGATAAATAACAAGCGTAAAAATGTGTCAATTTACACATTGTACATTAATCAAATCAAATGGATTAAATAATTAACATTTAAATAATTTAAATAAAAATAATTTAACTTTAAACATAGATATTCAGCATCATATATTAAATAAATTATTTTAAATAAATCTTAATAATTTAGGGAATAACGATAAATACCATGTGTAAAAATTCCAGAATAATCCAGAAAATTCCAGAATACAGTCCAGAAATAAAGTCAACTAGATTAAATAAACGTGTATATTTATTTCCAAAATATTTTTGTTGTATAAAAGTCTTCATATATCACACACAAAAAAAAAAAAAATCAAACATTGATTATTATATCCGATATTAGCGCATGCTCATTTTTTTTTTTAAATAAAATCGTTTTAAATGTGCCAAAGCGGATACATTCAAAATGATATCTTTGGTGGTAAAAAATAAAAATAAAAAAAATCTGTACAAAGTGCAATATTATTTGAAATGACGCAATATTATTTTGGGATGATGAGGAGGAATAAAATAAAATAAAATAATAATTAGACGGGTATGGTTCCGGGCCCTGCGGCTAAACGGGGGGGCTACGCTCTATTAATTCCCTGACGACAGGTTTGCTATCTTGGGAATGGCAAAATCTCGCCAGGATCCGAAAACCTTCAGGGCGTCCATCTTGTCGCCCACCCGTCACGTGTTAAAGGGGACAAAAAAAAAAAAAAAAAAAAAAAAAAAAAACGGACGCTTGGGCGACTTCGCCGTTGACGAGACGTCGCCGAAAGGAAGACGAGCGGGATTGTCAGGAGGCTCCGCCCCCCTGACCCACTACCCCTCCCTCCCCGCCCGCTGCACCCCCGCCGGGATCATTTTGACAAACCTTTCTTTTGTTTCCCTTCAACATGGCCGCGCTACATTCAGTGTCAACGATTGTGGGAAAATAGCCATATTATAATAATCAATATCATAAAAGAGGCCCGAAAAATGTTGAAATCGATATAAATAGAGGATTAAAAAATGTAAGAAATTCTTCTCTGATTGGCAGCGGCGGGCGTTCTGGATGTCATCGGCGGTGTGGTCTTCTAATGTCGGACGCGGCTGAAATTTACACAGCGTCCCTGAAGGCGACACAAACAAAATCATCTCATGAGAAACAAAAAGTTTAGTGGAGTGTGATTTCAATGTTATGATCTCATGGGAATTAAAAAAAAGTACAAATGTTCAAATACCATAGCAAATAATAATAATAATAATAATAATAATAATAATAATAATAATAATAATAATACATTTTATTTCAAGCGCCTTTCACAGCTCTCGAGGATACTTTACAGTAACAGACAAGCATAGATACTGTACAATAATAAATAAAATACAATTCTTAAATAATTATATAATTATTTAATAATTATTAAATAATTAAAAAAAAACATGCCTTGATTGAAAAACAAAATATTTAAAAAAGTAATGTAAAAACATGACTCATTGTCTAAAATAAATGCAAAAAAAAATCCAAAGTGGCTATTAGAAAGTAATCATGCAATTTTATTTTGAAAATTAGTATAGTTATAAAAAAATACTCATTTAGTCCACATGAATATTATCCCTACAATAATTATCCTATTATGAATACTCCATGATGAAGATGAAGTAGTACAAATAAATGAAATCTCTCGACTACAAAACAATTTCAAAATAAAACTCGGTGACATGGTTTGAAAAAAAATATATCCAAAAAACTTGAATAAATAAAGACATTGGGATAGAAAAATCAATCAAGGTCATACGTGAATCGTTTCCACGTATGATATGCAAATTCCCAAATAATAAATAAAAAGAAATCGGCTTGAGAATTTAATTTTGAAATTAGCTGGCGCTCCAATCAAAATACCAACCGAAATGTCGAAAATGGATTTGGACAACAGCTGATGCAAATATGGCATCATCGAGTCTTTCTTGTCTCATGCGTGTGTGCGTGCGTGCGTGTGTGTGTGTGTGTGTGTGTGTGTGTGTGTGTGTGTGTGTGCCAACAGTTGCCGCGGCGACACAAAGAGGGAGCTCTCACACAGCCAATCCCTCGATAGCCCACCCAGAGACTGAAGACAAGAGCAGGAACAGACATAGCAGACGTGCTTAAAAAATGGATAACAAAAAAAAAAAAAAAAAAAAAACATGCAGCGCACCGCAGTATAAGGCGCACCACCAATGAATGGTGTATTTTCAATTTTTTCCCCATATATAAGGCGCACCCTCAAGAAATGAAGAGTTTTCCAAATACAATATATAAATATATAAAAGAGCATCGGAGTATATGGCGCACCCCCAACGAACCGTGTACAGTGAGACCTCAACTTACGAACTTAATTGGTTCCCAGACAGAGTGTGTTAGGCGAAAAGTGTGTATCTCAAAAAAAAAATTCCCATAGGAAACCATTAAAATGGGAATAATCCGTTCCCGGGTTTCCATAAAATATACTTTTTAACTAAATAAGCCTTAATACTACACACAACATACCTTATTGTATGTATAATAAATTTGCTATTGTATTGTAATGAAAGAAATACACATCATAAAGTCGCTTTATTTACATTTGTGATGGTCATTTATGGCTTGATGGAATGGCGTTGGAGGTCGAAGGTCAAAGGGAATTGCTGTTTGGAAAGAGGCGCATTACATGACGACTGTAATTATAGAAATAAACTGTGCTTTAAAATAAAGTTTTATTTACCTTTTTGTTGGTCGATGGCTTATGGAAGGAGAGTCACCTTCCATAAGGACTGTTGGTAACTTAACCTCTGGTGCTGTTCGGTCGTGTGCTTCCGCCGAAGATCACTCCCCCAGCCGTGGTGGGTGTGTATTATGAAAATAGTGCTTATTATAAGGTTTAATTTTCATAAATTTGACGTTTGTAAGACGAAAAGTTTGTAAGATAAGGTGTTTGTAAGTTGAGGTCTTACTGTATTTTGAAACTTTTTCCACACAAGGCGCACCAAACTATAAGGTGCACCTTCAATGAATGAAAAACGTTTTCCAAATATATAAATATATACCATATTTTCGGCGCACCCCCAATGAATGGCGTATTTTCAATCTTTTATCACATATAAGGCGCACCTCCAATGAATGAAAAGAGCTTTGCAAATATAATATATAAATACAGTAAAGTCTCGTTATATCGATATCGGATATATCGATAGTCCCGGTTATATCGATACTATTTCTATGCACGCACAGAGAAAATTACATGCAAACAGGGTCGGATATATCGATAGTCCCGGTTATATCGATATTTTTTCGGACTCCCTTGAATATCGATATAACGAGACTTTACTGTACATATTGTATTTTCCAGTGTATAAGGTGCACCGGAGTATAAGGCGCACCCCCAATGAATGGCATACTTTCAAACATTTTCCATATCTAAGGCGCACCTCCAAAGAATGTTGTGTTGACAAACGTTTTCCATATTTAAGGCGCACCGCATTATAAGGCGCACCTTCAAAGAATGAAATCTACGAGTACGTGGAAAAGTTTCGATGTTGCTAAATCCCAGAGAGCAAAATAAAACGGAAGGCGTCCAAAGGCGCACCACATTTGCGCTAAATTCTTCCTTCACTTCCTCGATCAATAAGGATCAAATCCCGCCCGCTTTCCAAATCAAAGAAAAAGTACACATGCAAATTAGCCGTCCATGTGTTGCTTGCCGCATTGACAGCTTGATGGCGACGTCGACGCCATCCAAAAATGTTTTTGTTGTTGTTGTTTTTTTTTTTTTGTTCTTACGGCGAACAGCAAAAGTGCGACGGAATCAGCGAGGAACCATCGTCCATCTGCGACGCGGAAAAAGTGTCGGCGTAATCCGCTGGCAAGATGTTTCTTTTGCGCCGAGAAGATGGCGGCTTGAAGCGAGCGCCGCCGATACTTTTGTCGCTTGGCTAATCCGCGGGTTTAGCGAGTGCGAGTGCAACGTTGTGACTTAGCGCAAAGCGCTTCTTCTTTCGCAAACAGGATTTTGGTCGTATTATCGGGCAACATGTTTACACTTTACGAACATTTCTGATGATCAAAATGGACCGACGGCGGTCATTTTGGTTGGAGGCGGACATTTTGGGCTCATTTCCAGGTTTATTTCTTTTTGGATTTCAGTCCTCGCAGCAACATAAACATTTGGAACCAGTTGGAACTCACCATAACCCTAAAACTTATCCCAACCCTAACCATAAGCCTAACCCTAACACTAACCCAGACCCCCTAACCCTCACCGTGAATCTAACCCTAACCTCGAACCCCAACAAACTTTCCAAAAGATTCCAAAACTTTCCAAACCTGAGCATTAACCTTAGCATTAACCTTAACTCCTAAACCCTAACCCCTAAGCATAAACCAAACACTAACCCCCGAACCACCTCATGCCCTAACCCCCTAACCCCTAACCCTCTGACCCCCGAACTCTACAAAGTGACAAAAAAGCAAATAAACCCTAAGACTAATACTAAATAAAAACAAACCCGAACTCCTAACCCTAAAGTAACCCTAACCAGAACTCTAAAACATATCCCAACCCTAATCGTAAGCCTAACCCTAACACTAACCCAGACCCCTAACCCTAAATCTAACCCCCTAATCCTCACCGTAAATCTAACCCTAACCTCGACCCCCAACAAACTTTCCAAAAGATTCCAAAACTTTCCAAACCTGAGCATTAACCTTAGCATTAACCTTAACTCCTAACCCAGACCCCTAACCCTAAATCTAACCCCCTAACCCTCACCGTAAATCTAACCCTCACCCCCTAACACTAACCTCAAACCGCAACAAACTTTTCAAAAGATTCCAAAACTTTCCAAACCTTAGCATTAACCTTAACATCAACCTTAACCCTAACCCCTATTCCTAAACCTTAACCCTAACAATAACCCAAACCCCTAAGAACCACCTCATGCCATAACCCTCTAACCCCTTAACCCTACAAAGTGACAACAGAAGCAAATAAACCCTAAGACTAATACTAAATAAACACAAACACTAACTCCTAACCCTAAAGTAACCCTAACCATAACTCTAAAACTGCTTCCAACCCTAACCGTAAGCCTAACCCTAACCCTAACCCTAACTGTAATTCTAAACCTGACCCCCTAACCCTAACCCCGAACCCTCACAAACTTTCAAAAACTTTCAAAAATTTTCAAAAACTTTCCGCATCTTAGCATTAGCAACCTTAAAATCAACCTTAACCCTAACTCCTAAACCCTATCACTAACTTCCATTCCTAAACCTTAACTCGAACCATAACCCAAAATAAAATGTATTATTATTATTATTATTATTATTCAAAGTTAAAATGGCCGCCATTTTGCAATGGACAGAGTGCGTGAGCAATCCTCCCTCGTCCACCAGACTGCAGGCCATCTTGACGCTACCCCCCTTCCACCACAACACACACACACACACACACACACACACACACACACACACACACACACACACACACACACACACACACACACACACACACACACACACACACACACACACACACACACACACACACACACACACACGTGCACTGCCCACACAGCGCTGCCATCTGGCCCGCTGGGAAATGGCAGCCACCTGAGACCACGCCGAGTTTTTCGACGTTATCGATGACGCAACGTAAACATTTGACGGATTTGTCTGTCATGAGTGAACCCACCAAAAAATAAAAAATAAAAATAAGAATTATGAATTTTCAAGAGGGCAAGAAAAATTTGACAGGTGAATTTTGAGTAGTTTCAGGAAATCGTGACGATTATTATTATTATTATTATTATTATTATTATTATTATTATTATTATTATTATTATTGAAAATGTTTTTATTTTATTTATTTTTGGGGTCGCGATATGTCAAAAGCTACAAAGACACCAACAAATGGTTGAAACTAAACTAAAATTGTTTTTTTATTGCCAAAAATAAATTTGGATATACTTGTAATAGCATCTGGATCAATAATAATAAAAATAAAAATAATAATAAAAAAACTGCTACTAATACTACTACTACTACTACTACTACTAATAATAATAATAATAATAATAATAATAATAATAATAATAATAATAAAACAACAACAACTACTACTACTACTACGACTACTATTACTACTACTACTACTACTACTACTAATAATAAAAATAATAATAATCTCAAGGACAGGACCGGTACACAAGAATTAATTATTTGTTTATGAAACGAGCTGAGTGGTCTTTTATTTTGAAACAACTTTTATTTTGAAATGAGCGAATTCTCCACTCTATTACATCACCTCATTTAGCGCTAAAATTTAACCCAGCTACATCCACTGCTGAAAAGGACGCTTTGATCCTCTCCTCTTACATCTAGAACTGCTTCATGTCACAAAGAAGGTACAGCAAGTGCTGAAAAATGAATGACTCTCAATGTCTTTGTGTTGAAAAAGGTTGGGGACCATTGACGTATACAACAAAGAATGCTAACATGCTAATGGGAAAAATGTGATAGCGTGTAACTGACAACATAACTTGGACCAGGTCAGAAGCTAATCACTAATGATTCCAAATCATGCTAGGCTAATTGGCAAAAATGCTAATCTGTCGTCGTCAGCGAACAAAAAGGACAACGTAAAAAGAGTTCGGTAAATGTTCGAACGGGGATACGGTATGTCAAAGCCTAGCTAGCATAGCAACGGGTGGAAAAAAATGCTGAGGCAGACCAATGAAGTCCTATTTCCAACCAGAAGTGATAAAATGCTAAAATCGTTCACGTTGTCATCGAGACGGCGCGGCAGTAATTTTTTTTTTGAATTAGCATCAGGCTAAACAGATGCATCCACAAACAAAATCGTGCTGATGCAGCCCCCTCTCCCCTTACGACTTTTGCAACGCAATTTACGGGAAGGTATTAAACCGTCGTCTTGTGATGCACTGCGTGAGTATCAAACACTCGGGAAAAAGGAAGCTGACAGAGCGGAATGTCGCCGTCGGAGCCGTCATCCGCTGACCCGCCATCGCCGGCGACAGCTTGTTGGGAAAAGTTAGCAAACGGCAGTAGCATATGCGGAACAGTCTGGGGGGAAAAAGCAGCTCCGAACTTGAGTGTCTGTACCAATTCATCGCTAACGGTGTATTTAATTATGATTACAGTGATATCTTGGTTTACGAACGCCTTGGCTGACGAACTTTGGATCGAAAATACCGTCAAATTTGGACTCGTTTCAATTTTGATTGTTCAAAGGCAGTGTGTAGACTGCAAGGTTAAAATATCCCATCAATCGAGCTCCGCAAATAACCCGCACAAGCCATCTGCACACTTGATGCAAAAAGCTATCAAGCCAGCTAAACAGAACACAATTGATGAGGAACTAGATAAAATTATCGCAGAGAAAGCACGGCAACTTTACTCGGATATCGTCAAGAGGCAACCTGGAAGTTCGTCATTCATTGATGATTCCAAGGCTAGCCACGGATGGTACGAGAACTGTAAGTGTCGTACAGGGATTCATAGTGTCATTCGTCATGGTAAGGCAGCCAGTTCTGACGAAAAAGCTGCCAAAGCTTACAAGGAATCATTCCTCAAGATGGCTACTCCATTCCATCAATCCATCAAATAAAGACGTCGGCCATTTTGGATTAGAAGCAGCCAAGCATGGGGCTATCGTTAACGTTTTTTTTTGAAAATTTGACACCGGAAACCTGTTGAGTCACCGTGTTTCTATCACGTGCCCAAAAAGAGCGTCGCGGCGCAACGCTAGGAGCCGTTTGCCGCCATTTTGTCACGGCTGCAGATGTTCCGTGCCCATCTGCTTCCCTGGAGTTTAAGCCTCCCTTTCCTGAGTGTTTGCCAGTAAGTGCACATCGGTGGCAGCTAAGCGCTCGGCGCTTGTTCCAGAGAAATGCCAATAGTTTTGGCACGGGCGGCGAGGCCTTCGCAGACGGCGCGGGGACGGCACAGATGGCGCTAATGGACGAGCGGGATCCAACCGAGGGGACCCGGGCGCCGCCGCGCCGCCTCAATCGTTGAAGTCGAACGCTCCCGCTCGCCGCTAAGGCGCATCAAGAATTTAACAGCATGAAATAATCATAAGTAGGAGCGCGGTAGGGTCAGCGGAGACAAGGAAGGATTGTTAAACTCCGTGCAAGTATTTTAGCGGCTAATTAGTGCTACACGTGTGGTAAGCTAGCTAGATTGTGTTAATAAAATAAAATAAACAATGAATAAAGACAGAAAAGTCGGAGTAAAAAGTGAAGCTGGGAAGCATGAAGGTTTCATTTGAAAACTTTAACACAGTCAAAGCTGGGTTTTGGACCGTAATCCGTTCCAGAAAGCAGTTCGAAAACAGATTTGGTCAAAAATTTAAACATTTTCAATAATAATAATAATAATAATAATAATAATAAGAAGAAGAAGAAGAAGAAGAAGAAGAAGAATACATTTCATTTCTAAGCGGCTTTCAAAACTCTCAAGGTCACTTTACAGTCACAGGATAAGCTTTTGTGTGGGTGAGTAGCGGCAGTCACACGCGCCCGCGTTCACGCAAACCAGAAGTAACTCAAATAGATAGAAAGCTAGCTAGCTAGCTAATAGATACAGTCATAATAATAATTAAAAAAAATAAACCTAGAATTTTTTTGAATTTTATGAGAATTGTTTTATTTTGTTAGAATTGAATTCTGATATTTTCTGGAAAAAATGCAATAAAAAAAGGGATTTTTTTGGGGGAATTTTATGAGAATTGTTTTATTTTGTTAGAATGGAATCCTGATATTTTCTGGAATAAATGCAATTAAAAAATATATTAAAGCGAGAAAAAAAATGGGAATTTTATGAGAATTGTTTTATTTTGTTAGAATGGAATTTTGATATTTTCAGGAAAGAAATGCAGTAAAAAAATAAATGAATCCGAGAAAAAAAAAATATGAGAATTGTTTTATTTTGTTCGAATGGAATTCTGATATTTTCCGAAAAAAAAAAAACAATTAAAAAAAAATAAACCTAGTAAAAAATGTTTGAATTTTATGAGAATTTTTTTATTTTGTTAGAATGGAGTCCTGATATTTTCAGGAAAAAAATGCAATAAAAAAAACAAACCTAGGAAAAAAAATCTGAATTTTATGAAAATTGTTTTATTCTATTAGAATGGATTCCTGATATTTTCTGGAAAAAAAATGCAATTAAAAATATAATAAACCTAGAAAAAAAAATCGGATATTGATGAGAATTGTTTTATTTTGTTAAAATAAAATCCTGATATTTTCAGGGGAAAAAATGCAATAAAAAAAATAATAAACCGAGAAAAAAAAATGGAATTTCACAAGAATTGTTTTATTTTGTTAGAATGGAATTCTGATATTTTCCGGAAAAAAAATTCAATAAAAAAAAAAAATTCTAGAAAAAAAAATATCTGAATTTTACGAGAATTGTTTTATTTTGTTAGAATAAAATCCTGATATTTTCCCCAAAAAAACCTCTAATTTCTGAAAGAAAAGTTGAATTATTAAGGTGTAAAAAAATGCTGATAAATCATAACATGACATTCTAAAAAAAATGTTTCACGGGTAAAAATGGTCAACTTTTATGTTCGAGTCAAAAATTACGTTTATTTCCCCCCCTCCCCCCTCCAATATTTATTGTCCTGCTCCGCGCACATGTGCAAAAGAATGAAATGTCGATTTTTAAAAGCACTGCAATTTTTTTTGGGCCTGGCAGAGGTCACACAAGCTGCTCAGCGTCGCCAACGCCGCGGCGTCCATAAAATGCAACAACTCAAAAGAACAACAAAATATAAAGAGTGGCGGACATTTTGTTCATTCACCCTGTGGTTGCCAGCTCGTATCAGCGTCGATGGCGGCAGCGGAGGTTTGTCGGGCTCGTGTGTACTTTGAGATGTCGCATGCGTTTCCCAAGTGCAGCAAAAAAAAAAAAACATCAGCTCGCATGTCCGCAGGCGCCGTAAAAGTCGCGTGGCGACACCCTCATAAAAATACGCAACTCAGCATGAGGAGACATGAAATAAATGTTTTCTTACAAGCTGCCGTTGCTCTTTAACGCCGCCGAGTATTCCTGTAAGATGCCATTTTGAGCGAGCGCATACTGTACTGCGCTACAGAAAAGACGCTCACAAAACACCAATGCGAGCTGTGACATGACTACTTTTGAAAATGGGAAAAGATACACACATACATAAACACATATACAAGCACACATATATAGCTAGCTAGCAAGCTACCTATATAGGTGTGTGAACGCTGGCGCTTGTGGCTGCCGCTGCTCACCCGCAGATAAAATATCCTATAACTGTAAAGTGAGTTTTGAAAGGTGCTTAGAAATGAAATGTATTATTATTATTATTATTATTATTATTATACATACATTATCCTTTCACCACTTTGCTGCTGTGAAATGTAAATTTCACCACTGCGAAACTAATAAAGGCAAATCCAATCCAATCTAGCTAGCAATTTAGCTAGCTAGCTAAAGAGCTAGGAGTATATATATATTTATATATACAGTAAAGTCTTGTTATATCGATATTCTCGGGAGCCCGAAAAAATATCGATATAACCAGGACTATCGATATATCCGACCCTGCGCGCATGTAATTTTCTCCTTGCGTTCATAGAAATAGTATCGTAATAAGCGGTACTATCGATATAACCGATATCGATATAACGAGACTTTACTGTATATACACACACACACATATATATGTATGTGTGTGATATGTATATATGTGTGTGATATATACAGTAAAGTCTCGTTATATCGATATCGGTTATATTGATAGTACCGCTTATTACGATACTATTTCTATGCACGCACGGAGAAAATTACATGCAAACAGGGTCGGATATATCGATAGTCCCGGTTATATCGATATTTTTTCGGACTCCCTTGAATATCGATATAACGAGACTTTACTGTATATATATAAACATATACAGTAAAGTCTCATTATATGGATATTCTCGGGAGTCTGAAAAAATATCGATATAACCGGACTATCGATATACCCGAGCCTGTTTGCATGTAATTTTCTCCGTGCGTGCATAGAAATAGTATCGTAATAAGCAGTACTATCGATATAACGAGACTTTACTGTATATAAAGACGAAAATGTACAACTTTAGTAACACAGGTGTGCTAATACACGACCCAGCCCCAAAACGTTTATCGTAACGCGTAAATATCAGTCGTTTTGCACGACAAGAATTTGGGTGTGTTGACGGAGAAGCATGAAGGCTTATTGAAAAAGCTTACATATGGCCCGGTGTGTGTGTGTGTGTGTGTGTGTGTGTGTGTGTGTGTGTGTGTGTGTGTGTGTGTGTGTGTGTGTGTGTGTGTGTGTGTGTGTGTGTGTGTGTATATATACGTGTGTGTCTGTGTGTGTGTGTCACACTGGGGCTCAGATGCTCGCATCAAAATCAAGTCGCGCGATGATTGTCAACTTAAGCGTTTGGCGGGTGAGATTTAACAGCTTTGCAGCTCTGGCAACCAAACAGAACTGCTTGTACGCCATCGATTTAACTCACAAACACACACACACACAAAATAACACACACTTAAAGGACAACCGACGTCTCCGGACAAGTTGTGTCCATAATTTTAATAAGCTCCTGTGAGGAATTAATCAGCCCGTTTCCACAGGCTAATAAATTCCTTCCATGGAGCTTGGTCGCCCTCTTCTGGCGGCTTTTGGGTGCAACATGACGTTTTCAGACCAAACAAGCACAGCAAAATGCATTGACGTGATGGAAGGATTGCTACAATGTCTCCTTTTTTCGGTCAGGGGCGTTCCTTCAGTGACGTCACGTACGGACTCGTCACCAACTCAAAAACAAGACTTCCGGAATATTCAGCGCGAGTCTTAAAAGGTAAAATGTAGCTATATGCGGTGGAATGTTTGTAAAATACGCTCAGTAGAAGTCATTTGAAGCCATTTTACAAATCATGCATACAACTTGTGCGGAGACGTCGGTTGTCCTTTAAGGCGGGTGACTGAAAGCAGCATTCCATCGGTCGCGGTCGACCTGATTTCGCCGCGTCGGCTTTTTAGTGACGAATCGCAGGAGGCGGCGAGAGGCGAAAACGCTTAATTAAAAGTGGATCATCTTTAATTAAGTCCCACACAAGCTACAATGCTAAAAGATCATTAAGGTTAATAAGCTGCGTTATTAACTAACTCCAACGGCATCCATCAAAGACAGCGAAAGGAAAAAAAAAAGGCAAATGGAGAGGATTAAAGTTGAAATGCGGCATTATCGTGACAGGAAGTGGGGGTGAAAATGACGACAAGCACATCTGGAAGGACTCCAAGGGCGTTTTTTTTTTTTTTTTAAACAAGCGGTAGCGCCAACTATTGTCACATCTGCATCTTTTTACCATCGTCAATTATGGATGGCGGTCATTTATTTATAAGAAGAGAGGAAACATCCTTCAAGACAAAACAAGTTATAAGACAGCAAAATATACGCCCCTGAATCGATTCCCAAGAGTCGGCTGCCTACCTACATATTTGCTATCTATTTCCTGGCTGGCTATCTCGCTGGCTAGCTATATGCTATCTATTAGCTATCCGGCTGGTTATATAGCTAGATATTAGCTAGCTAGTTATCTATTAACTAGCTATTAGCTAGCTTTCTATCTATGTGAGTTACTTCCGGCTTGACTGAACACTGGCGCGCCTGGCTGCCGCTGCTCACTCACAGAAAAACTTATCCAGTGATTGTAAAGTGACAGTGAAACTTGAGAGTTTTGAAAGGCGCTTTTTAAATTAAATGTATTATTATTATTATTATTATTATTATTAGCTGCTAGCTAGCTATCTGGCTGGCTATCTGTTAGCTGGCTGGCTGGATAGCTATTGAGCTATCTAGCCGTCTAGCCATTTATCTAGCTGGCTATCTATTCGCTATTCATTAGCTAGCTAGCTTTCTATCTATTTGAGTTACTTCCGCGTGGAGTGAACGCTGGCGCGTGTGGCTGCCGCTGCTCACCCACAGAAAAAACTGATCCTGTGACTGTAAAGTGACCTTGAGAGTTTTGAAAGGCGCTTTTTAAATGAAATGTATTATTATTATTATTATTATTATTAGCTGCTAGCTAGCTATCTGGCTGGCTATCTGTTAGCTGGCTGGCTGGATAGCTATCGAGCTATCTAGCCGTCTAGCCATTTATCTAGCTGGCTATCTATTAGCTATCTATTCGCTATTCATTAGCTAGCTAGCTTTCTATCTATTTGAGTTACTTCCGCGTGGAGTGAACGCTGGCACGTGTGGCTGCCGCTGCTCACCCACAGAAAAAAATGATCCTGTGACTGTAAAGTGACCTTGATAGTTTTGAAAGGCGCTTTTTAAATGAAATGTATTATTATTATTATTATTATTATTATTATTATTATTATTATTATTATTATTATTATAAGCTTGGAGAAGCGCACGAACGCAGCGTATCGTTGTCGGTGTTCAAAACGTTTCTTTGTTGTTTTTGCGCGCGCACGCGAAGGCCTTTCACTCCGCATTAGCCGTGGCGGCCACCTTGTTACATTCATGTATACAAACGAAGCAGGCGCTCATTGAATATTCACTGTGAACATATTCCCCGCATAACATGACGTCCCCGCTTCCACCCTTTTAAAAATTCAAATCCAACGCAGGGGAGCATTAGAATACATTACGGTCTGGGGGATGTGTGACAAACCCCCTCCACCACCGCCGCCGAACCCCCTTTCCTCCCCCCTTTCTACGTCTGTCAGGAGGTGAAGGCGGAGCGCACGCCAGCGTCGCAGGCCCCTGCGACGCTGACGTTAACAATAATGTAATTTAATTAAAGGCAAGATCGCCGCCCGCCCGCCTCTTGGACTCGCTTTGATTTTAATAGGCCATGAAGAAAAGAAGCCAAGAGTGGAACGGTGGTCCGAGGGGTGGAGGGGGGGACATCAGGTCAGATCGGATCAGGCCGGCAAACTAGCGACCACCCCTCGCCTTTTGTCCGGGATGCAGGTACCAACCCAGACCACCCAGATATAATATACCCAAATAATAACAATAATAATAATCATCATCATCATAATAATCATAATACATTTCATTTCTAAGTGCCTTTCAAAACTCTCAAGGTCACTTTACAGTCACTGGATTTTTTTTTTGTGTGTGCGGGTGAACAGCGACAGCCACACGCGCCAGCGTTCACTCAACCCGCAAGTAAATAGAAAGCTAGCTAGCCAGCTAGTAGATAGCTAATAGATAGCTCACGAGATAGCTAGCCACCTAAATAGCCATATAGCTAGCTAGCTAGATAGTTAACTAATAATAATAATAATAATAATAATAATAATAATAATAATAATAATAAATTTAATTTCTAAGCGCCTTTCAAAACTCTCAAGGTCACTTTACAGTCACAGGATGAGTTTTTTTCTGTGGGTGAGCAGCGGGAGCCACACGCGCCAGCGTTCACTCAACCCGCAAGTAAATAGAAAGCTAGCTAGCCAGCTAGTAGATAGCTAATAGATAGCCAACAGATATCTCACGAGATAGCTAGCCACCTAAATAGCCATATAGCTAGCTAGCTAGCTAGATAGTTTACTACTACTACTACTACTACTACTACTAATAATAATAATAATAATAATAATAATAATAATAAATTTCATTTATAAGCGCCTTTCAAAACTGTCAAGGTCACTTTACAGTCACAGGATGAGTTTTTCTGTGGGTGAGCAGCGGGAGCCGCACCCGGTACCGTTCACTCAACCCGGAAGTAACTGAAAATAGATAGAAAGCTAGCTAGCTAATAGATACAGTAATAATAATAATACATTTCATTTAGAAGCATCTTTCAAAACTCTCAAGGTCACTTTACAGTCACAGGATACGGTTGCTAATAGATTGCTACCTAGCTAGCCACACATGCCAGCGCACACTCAACCCGGAAGTAACTCAAATAGTTAGAAAGCCAGCTAATAATAATAATAATAATAATAATACATTTAATTTACAAGCGCTCTTCAAAACTCTCAAAGTCACCTCAGTCACAGGACAAGTTAGATAGCTAGCTACGTAGCTAGTAGCTAGCTAGCTAATAGATAACCAGCTAGATAGCCAATAGATAACTCGCTAGATAGCTATCTCGATAGCTAGCTAGCTAGCTAGATAGCTACATGTACAACTCTTTCAATCAACGGTGAGGAAGGAAAACTCCGATAATTCTTCCGACACTAATACACTGAATGTCACTAAAATACACAAATAGAAAGCCAGCTAGCCAGTTAGTCGATAGCGAATACGTAGCCAACAGATAGTTCGCTAGATACCTAGCCGCCTAGATAGCCATATAGCTAGTCAGCTAGATAGTTAGTTAGCTAATACACTGAATGTCACAAAAATACACAGATAGAAAGCTAGCTAGCCAGCTAGTAGATAGCCAACAGATATCTTGCTAGATAGCTAGCCACCTAGATAGTTATAGCCATCAACTCACTTGGGGGGGATATCGGTAAAGCACCAAAACAACGGCGAGGATGTTGAAAAAAAACATATTTGGGATTAAATCCCGCGAGCGGAGAGAAATAATCCCAAACGCCACGAGAAGGGATCATCAATAAATGACATTAAATCTGGATATGGGCTAACGTTCCACAAGCGTCTAAACTTGTTTTGTTGTGGCTTGTAACTTGGAAAAACATTCGCTCAACGTGACAAAAAAAAAAAAAAAAAAATCCAACCAAAATATAGACATTGAAGGCATCACAAAGCGGAAAGACAAAAAAACTCAAAAACATAAATACAGTGATACCTCAGTTTACGAATTTAATTGGTTCCCAGAAAGTGTGTGTCAGGCGAAAAGTGTGTCTTCCAAACATTAATTTCCCATTTTAAACCACTAAAAATGAGAATAATCTGTTTCCAGGTCCCCATAAAACATAATTTTCGACAAATATAACCTTAAATCTACACAAAAGATACTTTATTTTACATATAATAAATGTGCTATTGTATTGTAAATAAAGAAATAAAATGTACTGTTTAATAAAGTCGTTTTATTGATATCTGAGTGAAGTTGCCGCGCTTTCTCGGCGATAATACCCTCACACGCACTGTCCCATGCTAGCTGGTTTTTGTTAATCCAAATCAACAACTATTTTGCTTCTATTGTTAAAGTCATGTGCTGATCTTATCTTGTGCCTGGAAAGTGTCATTGAGAGTTTTGAAAGGTGCTTATAAATACAATTTATCATTACAATTTATTATTACAATGTATTATTACCATTTATTATTACAATGTGTTATTAAAATTTGTTATTATTATTATTATTATTATTGTTAATGGCAACTGCATTTTTTTTTAAATTGTAATTATGTTTCAAGGATGAATGGATGTTTTTAATTTATTATGCCTTTTTACTGTCAGAAATTCATTTTATTTGGTATTTTTACAATTAGTATAATTTATTTAAATTAGATTATAAACTTGTTTATTTTTCAGGATCTAAAGTACATGGTAATTTCATCTCAAAATATGAATTTCTGTAAAAGATCAATCAACTTTAAAAGTCTTTTGTTTTCATTGTCATTTTAATTACCGTATTTTCTGCACTATAAGGCGCACATAAAAAAAATTCAAAAGCTGACCATGCACCTCATCATACGGTGCACCTTGTGTATTGAAAACGTTTTAAAATGTGTCATTCACTGAAGATGCCCCTTATAATGCGGTGCACCTTATGTATGTGAAAGGTTTTCAAATACGGTACTTGAAAACATTTTTGACGCTTAATTTTCATCATTTGGTAGCTAATGGTGTGCTAGCTAGTGGCTTGGTAGCATCACAAAGTAGATGCTACCAATAGCCTTAGCACGAGCGCCATTTTGATATGCTACGCGAAGGATCGGCCCGTCGTCCAATCGGCAATAACAAAAAGAAGAGAAAAAAACAGCTTCCTGCTTTATGAGGTTAATCCTGTTAGCAGCCAGGTCCGGAGCAGGAGGCGAAACGAGGGGCGGAGGGGGTTGCCAGGAGGAGGCGGCGGGGATTAACATGGCGGTCATTATCAAATTTACAACCAGTCACACAGACATCTGCCCTACTTTTGCTGGCTTCACGTAAAAAAAGAAGTCATCTGGTTTAGAGAGCGAGAGAGCGCTTAGCGCTTGTAAAAAAACGCTCGCTTGCTTTTTCCGCCGTGGTAAAAAAGCCGTCACAGCGCAGGTGAGGTGCAGGGGGGTATGAATGATGGCTATTTGTTAGCTCGAATGAGGACGACCGCTGATAGAATGAATGAAGCCCGGGTCCACTTATAGAAGTCAATAGGCTAGTGGCTCGCAGCTCCGCTAGCTATCATGCTGCTAGCTACCACGCCACACTAGCCAGAGCAACGCTAGTTAGCACGTCACTAGCTAGCACGCCGCTAACTAGTGCGCCGCTAGCTAGCACGCCATTATCTAGCACACCGCTAGCTAACACGCCGCTAGCCATCACACCGCTAGCTATCACACCGCTCGCTATCACGCTGCTAGCTATAAAGCCGATAGCTATCACGGCGTTAGCTAGCATGCCCATAGCCAGCACACCATTAGCTAGAACACCACTAGCAAGCACACCGCTAGCTAGCATGCCGATAGCTAGCATGCCACTAGCTAGAACGCCGTTAAGTACCACACCATTAGCTAGCACGGCGCTAGCTAGCACATCGCTAGCAAGAACAACGCTAGCTATCACATGGCCACGAGGGAGGCTCAAACGTTCACGTTTGCACTTCTTTAAAAAATTGTGCTTCCTGTTTTGTTCATGACAGGACATATTTACACAAATTTGTCATACATAAAAAATTATGAAAAAAAAAATATTTTCAACAACAAGACTATCGTTCTTAACTTTTCTAATGGCTAAAGACACGGTCAATACATATTAATGTAAAAATGGACACTGTAAAATATGATTATGAAAAAGTAACATGCCGCCGTATCTATTTGTGAATCTATGGTGAAGCTAGCTATCACAGCTAGCTATGTGAAGCTAGCTAAGCTAGCTATGTGAAGCTATGTGTTGTGCAGAAATAGCAATTTCACAACTAATTCCGCGCTTTGACCCAAATGGCTAATAAAAGCACTCTTAATAATAACAACAATGCTAATATAATAATAGCCGTGTGACAATGGCACCTTAGCGCCTGGATGTAAATGCAAATGCAAATATTTGCTGGCAAGCGTTAGCCAAAAGTGCTAACAGATGTAGCGGTCCTTTCACACCTTTTGTCTAATAGAAGGCGCTAAAGGTTTCACCCACGTCTGTAGCTAGCTAGCTAAAATGCGTGTGAGGACAATATGCTAATGCGGCGTTAATGTCTTGTCTCATAAATAGTTAAGGTAGAATAAAAAAAAAAAACACACACGAGCGGTGTCGAGGATGTGTTTACAATGCGCACCTCCGCATAAAACCCCGCCAAGCGCTGATTTCCCCATAAAAGGCTTTTAATGGGAAGTAAACACGCTAGCTAATGATACACCTACGGATCAGAGAGCGTGACATCCCATAATTAACCGGGCTAATTGCTACTAAACTGCGACGCCGCAGCTAATAAAGTGTCGGGAGAGGTCGAAAATCAACCTCATAACCAAGAGACAAGTGTTGGATTGTCACCGCGGGTAACCAACCACATGCTGCTTCACCAAGACAAACGCGCTAATCTGATCTCGTCCTTGAGCTAGGTTGAGCCCCCTTGACGTGGTCTAGGCCTAGGTCTTCTACGTTCTGAATAGTGATACCTCAGCTTACGAACTTAATTGGTTCCCAGAAAGTGTGTGTAAGGCGAAAAGTGTGTCTTCCAAACATTAATTTCTCATAGGAAACCATTAAAAATGAGAATAATCCGTTTTCAGGTCCCCATAAAACAAATTTCTACTAAATAGTTTTGAAAGGTGTTTTGAGAGTTTTGAAAGGTGCTTATAAATGAAATGCATTATTACTATGACTGTCTATTAGCTAGCTAGGTTTCTATCCATTTGAGTTACTTCCGGGTTGAGTGAACGCTGGCGCGTGTGGCTGCCGCTGCTCACCCACAGAAAATCTTTCCCTGTGACTGTAAAGTGAGACCTTGAGAGTATTGAAAGGCGCTTATAAATGAAATGTGTTATTATGATGATGATGATTATTATTATTATTATTAATATTATGGCGCTCCATGTGTTTCCCGAAAAGTAGTTGGTATGCGAAGATTATATTCTCGCAAATTTAATGTTCGTAAGGCGAAAAGTTCGTTAGCTAAAGCGTTGGTAAACCGAGGCATCACTGTACGTCTTATTTCTCGAGTCTGTTTTTTTTTCCCCCTAAGTAGGGCAACAAAAAGCTCTTGATTAGCATCGCCGTGTTGGCTCCAATTTCCATATTTCAATCCTCCATTCTTGAACGTCCGTAGCAGATGACAAAAATCGCGGCGACAGCTTGTCGTCCGCTTTAACGCGGGACATATTTTCCAGGGAGGGAACAAAAGTCTCGAAGCTGTCAAGCAAAAAAAGTCTCCAGGCTTTGTGGCGTGACGCCGCGTGACGGGATTATTGTCTTAGTTTCAGTGTAAACATGGCCACCAACACGCAGCTCTTACACTGTATACAAAATTAAATTATTACATCAACACACCCCATCTTCAAATTTGTTTTTTTTTTAATGAATGTGAGCTATAACCTGTAGGACTGAACCGGAAAAAGAAACCACACACAACATGGTTGCAAAAGTGTGCACACCCACTCATTCGCTGCCATTCCCGAATGTATTTGGAAATTGAAAACAATGACGTGGAGCGCCATCCCTGTCGACCATTGCTACGTGTGGCTAAGGGTTTTTTTTTGTGTTGTCTAAGCAACGGTCTCAGGCAATTAAAGAGGTC
The DNA here is from genome assembly GCF_051943395.1 of Hippocampus bargibanti. Lineage (NCBI taxonomy): Eukaryota > Metazoa > Chordata > Actinopteri > Syngnathiformes > Syngnathidae > Hippocampus > Hippocampus bargibanti. The sequence goes on from NC_142737.1 coordinate 2,016,582, forward strand.
GAAAAACATCTGTTGATTTGGATTAAAGAAAAGCAGCGAGCAGAGGACAGTGTGAGTGAGGGTATTATTTGGCAACTTCACTTGGATATCATCAAGAGGCAACTACATCAATGACCATCACAAAGGTCAATAAAACGACTTTATTATATAGTATAGTTTATTTCTTTCATTACAACACAATAGCACATTTTTATACATTAAATAAGGCCTATTTTGTGTGTAAAACTTATTTAGTAGAAAATGACATTTTATGGGGTCCTGAAAACAGATTATTCTCATTTTTAATGGTTTCCTATGGGAAGTTAATATTTGGAAGACACACTTTTAGCCTTACACACACTTTCTGGGAACCAATTAAGTTCGTAAACTGAGGTACCACTGTAAGACGCCATTCCCGAATTTGTTCAGGTTTAGTTTTTTTTCATGCTTGAATGCCGATGAAGCAGAGGTCAGACCTCTGTCAATGATTTTCCCTTCCACAAGGGGGCTGAATTTCCCTTTTTTCCATGTTAGCTTGTTCCTTCTTTAGCTGTTGTTAAAGCGCTATATAAATAATTTACATAGCGCAAAATACAATAAAAATAATTTATTAAATTATGTTTATTTTATTTTTATATTATTTATTTTTGTACATCCACCCCCATTTCAAGCTCAGATAACTCCAGACCCATATAACTTAGGAATTAACTCATTTTTCTGATGAAAGAACAGTCTAAGGTTTCTTCCGGTATATTGTAAAGATTATTTATTTAATTATAATACAATAGCACATTTATTATACGTAAAATGAAGTATGTTTTGTGTAATTTTAAGGCTTATTTAGTAGAAAATTATCTTTTACGAGGAACTGGGAATGGATTATCCTCATTTTTAATGATTTCTTATGGGAAAGAAATGTTTGGAAGACATACTTTTTGCGTTACACACACTTTCTGGGAACCAATTAAGTTCGTGAGCTGAGGTATCACTGTATAGTCAATCGCTCTCCGTTTTCCGATATTTTCATTTCGACAATCAAGTCGAGCAATTTTCACCCTCCCTCGCTAGCAGAGCAATCGGAAAGAAAAGAAAAAAAAACTGAAATTAAAAAAAGCAATGCAGTGATATCTTCGCTTACGAACTTAATTGGTTCCCAGAGTGTGTAAGGCGAAAAGTGTGTATCCCAAAAATTAATTTCCCATAGGAAACCATTAAAATGAGAATAATCCGTTCCAAGGTCCCCATAAAACATCATTTTTTCTACTAAATAAGCCTAAAAACTACACAAAATAGACCTTATTTTATGCATAATAAATGTGCTATAGTAGTATGATTAAAGAAATAAACTGTACTGTACAATAAAGTCATTTTATTTACCTTTGTGATGGTCGTTAATGGCTTAATGGAACAGCGTGTCCAGTTTCCTCAGCATGAAACACTTGATGAGGAACGTAACCTTCTTCTTTCACCATCTTGAGAAATGATCCCTTGTAGGTGCTTTCTCTGCCATAATTTTACCTTGTTCCTCATCAATTGTGTTCTGTTTGTAGCTGGGTTGATCGCTTTTTGCATCAAGTGTACAGATGACTTGTGCGGGTTATTTGTGGAGCCTGATTGATGGGATATTTTAACCTTCCAGAAATGGGTCCAAATTTCACTGTTTTCTATTCATTTTCTCACTATTTCACTTTTGTTTGTTTTCTGTCATCTCCTTTTCGTGTGTGCGTTTTCTCACTCTCTCTCTGTCTGCCTGTCTCTTTCATGTTTAACCCCCACCCCCACCCCACTGCTGGGTTCTTGACCAATCACGTGTCTTTAACCGAAGACGCCATTTTGTTTCTTGGAGAACCGCCTCACTCGTTTCTCTGTCTGTAATCCCGAAGAATAGTTTGTATGCCAAGGTAAAATTTAACGTTCATAAACCAAAAAGTTCGTAAACCAAGGGATTCGTAAACCGAGATTTCACTGTACTTGAGTTTTACAAAAAAAAAAAGAAAGATAATTACAGCAAGCGATGGATATCCCACGTACAGACACAAACGACACAAGTGAAAAAAAACAACAAAATCGGCCATTTTGTCAGCGCGGCGGTCCGGCACTGTTAACCTCCACCAGCACTCGGCCCACTCGTCCCCCTGGTGAGGAACAGATGCGAAGCGAGAGGAACAAATGGAAATCCAACTGGAAGCCCACTCACTCACTCACACACACACACACACACACACACACACACACACACACACACACACACACACACACACACACACACACACACACACACACACACACACACACACACACACACACACACACACACACACACACACAAATCACGCACACGCGTGTACACACCAGCAGAACAAGTCCGCCGCCTGTTTGATCGCAGCTCGCCTACTCGCGCTCGGCTTCCTGTCGGACGTTGCGGCGAGGAGGAGGTTGACTTGGCAATGGCCGCCATGTTTCAACACACCGCTGCAAGGGGTTGCCAAGAAAACTCATCCCCCCCCTGCTCTGCTCCCATTATCAGAACATCCCGACTCGGGATACAAGAAGCTTCTGTCCAATGTCGTCAGAAGTTGACCTGACCACGCTCGAAGCCTCGCATCAAACCGCCTCAAAAATAGCTAGCTAGCTATCTATTAGTTTTCTATTAGCGAGCTAGCTGACTTGATCTATTTGAGTTTCCCGATTGAACGGGGTCACCGTTGCTGGCTACCTAGCTAGCTATCAATTTGCCATTGATTAGCTGTCTAATTAGCTAGCTAGCTATCTATTAGTTTTCTATTAGCTAGCTAGCAAACTTGATCTGTTTGAGTTATTCCCGATTGAACGGTGTCACCGTTGCTGGCTACCTAGCTAGCTATCAATTTGCCATTGATTAGCTGTCTAATTAGCTAGCTAGCTATCTATTAGTTTTCTATTAGCTAGCTAGCAAACTTGATCTGTTTGAGTTATTCCCGATTGAACAGTGTCACCATTGCTGGCTACCTAGCTAGCTAGCTGTTTCCTATTTGCTATCGATTAGCTGTCTAACTAGCTAGCTAGCTAGCGAGCTAGCTCTTAGTTTTCTATTAGCTAGCTAGCTAACTTGATCTATTTGAGTGATTCCCGGTTGAACGGGGTCACCGTTGCTGGTTTCCTAGCTAGCTAGCTATTTGCTATTGATTATCTGTCTAACTAGCTAGCTAGCTAGCTATTAGTTTTCTGTTAGCTAGCTAGCTAACTTGATCTGTTTGCGTTATTCCCGATTGAACGGTGTCACCGTTGCTGGCTACCTAGCTAGCTATCAATTTGCCATTGATTAGCTGTCTAATTAGCTAGCTAGCTATCTATTAGTTTTCTATTAGCTAGCTAGCAAACTTGATCTATTTACGTTATTCCCGATTGAACAGTGTCACCATTGCTGGCTACCTAGCTAGCTAGCTGTTTCCTATTTGCTATCGATTAGCTGTGTAACTAGCTATTAGTTTTCTATTGACTAGCTAGCTAACTTGATGTATTTGAGTGATTCCCGGTTGAACGGGGTCACCGTTGCTGGCTACCTAGCTAGCTAGCTATTTGCTATTGATTAGCTGTCTAACTAGCTATCTATTAGTTATCTATGAGCTAGCTAGCTAACTTGATCTATTTGAGTTATTCCCAGTTGAGTGAACGCAGGCGCATATGGCTGCCGCTGCTCACCCACAGAAAAACTGACCTTGAGAGTTTTGAAAGGCGCTTGTAAATGAAATGTATTATTATTATTATTATTATTATTATTATTATTATCCCACCATCTTGCTCTACCTGCCCTCCTCAACAAAAAAACTTGTGGGCAGATGTTGCGAGCGCCAAGTTGGCTCTGAAGTGCCTCCCCGGTTCCCAACGCTGGCCCGACAACACAGTCAAAACGCATCAGATCTCTTTATTTGCGCCCGGGGCGAGTTCGGCACCACAGCTGTGGCCGCCCCCCCCCCCGACTACCATCGCCTACCTTTGGTGTCGAAGACCCTCAGGCGCTCAATGTGAGACCCCCGAAACGAAAAAAAAAAAAAACAGTTTCCCTCTCATTTATTCGTCTGCATCTGCTGGAAAAAGCAGCAGTGGCTCAGGGCGGTGGCACGGAACTATGAGTGTGTAAAAGGGGGCGGTGGGGGGGTCGCATACCACCATGGGAGTGGTTGGAGGGCCGTGACCCGCGCCGAACAGATGTCGGTAACAACCTGCTTCCTTACACCTGGACGAAACCCCCCCCCCCCCCCACCCGAACAAAAATAATCTCTGAAATATTCATCACCCCCCGGGGGGGTTCCTGTCGGCCATCAAAAGCCCCTTTAACCCCCCCGCACAATCCCACCTTTGACAGCCACCTGCAAAGGGACGCTTTGGAATTGTCACACCGAAACTCGACAAAAATAATGAGGGGAAAAGTTCCAAAGAAGACAGTCATATTGACCAAATGGAGGTGGGGGGCATCACTGTGCTATCTAGCTAGCTATCTAGATGGCTATCTAGCTAGCTATCTATTAGTTATCTATTAGCTATCTAGCTTTCTATCTATTTGAGTTACTTCTGCATGGAATGAACGCTGGCTTTAGTGGCTGCCGCTGTTCACCCACAGAAAAATGTATCCTGCGACTTTAAAGTGACCTTGGGAGTTTTGAAAGGTGCTTAGAAATGTCTTCTTTTTTCGTCTTCTTTTTCTTCTTCTACTTCTTTTTCTTCTTCGTTTTTCTTCTTCGTTTTCTTATTTGTCTTCTTCTTCTCCTTTTTCATTTGTATTATTATTATTATTATTATTATTATTATTATTATTATTATTATTATTATTATTAATGACACAAGAGTGTCCTTGTCACCTTGTGGCTACTTTGATCACGTTTGAACGACTCAAGACAGGTGACACAAGAGAGTTGAACTCAAATGGTGCTAACTAAGCTAACACAGCTAACTAAGTCGAGTCGCATTGAACCCAAAGTCTGTCCTTGAGGCGGTTGTCATCTTTTATTTATTTATGTATTTATTTTTTTAGGGGTGGCGGGGTCCAATTTTTGCAACCTGTCGCTCAGTTTCTTTCCCGTTTGGATTGCAAGTCAAAGGTGTCGGATGGGTCCCGAGAGGTCCGTTTCCGACCTCCCATCAATCGACGGCGCGTTTGATCCCGCCGCGTTCCCTCGCCAATTTTGGTGAGGCGACGCGCATGACAATGAAGCGAGCGGGAGGCAGCGATGAAAGGAGATTAGCGTATTTTCCGGTGTATTTTTTTTTTGATGGTCAACAATTATGTATACAGTCAAATGTGGATTTTCGACCATAATCCGTTCCAGAAAGCAGTTAGAAAACCGATTTGGTCAAAAACTGAAACCTTTGCCATGATAATCAATGTACCGTAGTTTCCGGTGTATAAGGTGCATTTATTATTTATAATAATAATAATAATAATAATAATAATAATAATACATTTTATTTCTAAACGCCTTTCAAAACTCTCAAGGTCACTTTACAGTCACAGGATCAGTTTTGCTGTTCACTCAACCCGGAAGCAACTCAAATAGATAGAAAGCTAGCTAGCTAATGATTAGCTAGCTAACTTAATCTATTTGAGTTATTCTCGGTTGAACGGGGTCACCGTTGCTAGCTACCTAGCTAGCTATCTATTTGCTATTGATTAGCTGTCTAACTAGCTATCGATCTATTAGGTATCTATTAGCTAGCTAGCTAACTAGATCTATTTGAGGTCTTCCCAGTTGAGTGAACGCTGGCGCATATGGCTGCCGCTGCTCACCCGCAGAAAAACTGATCTTGTGACTGTAAAGTGACCTTGATAGTTTTGAAAGGCGCTTGTAAATGAAATGTATTATTATTATTATTATTATTATTATTATTATTATTATTATTATTATATTGAGCCACAACAGGTCTCACAACTACTGTCAGCAGCCACCGACTCCATTTAAAATGAAATAGGCATTTGTTGCAAATAATTTCACTTGTGAGGATGCTAACAAGCTAGCTCAGAAGAAGTTTTGGTCCTACCTTATCAGCGGACGTAGGTCTCATGAGGGACACTCGGTCATATTGCCGTCGCATCAACGCCCACAAAGCGTCCAGGCGACCCTGTTGGAGGTGGAGCGTTTCAGCGTCGGAGCCCCGAGGCGGAATGCTAACGCTGAATGCTAACGAGTAGCGGACGACGCTTCACCTTGATGGGGGCGTACCACTTTCGGCCCGCGCGGCGGTGGGAGTTGGCGGCGGCGGGCCCGGGTGAGCGCCGCTTGACCATGGGCTCCTCGGCGTCCTCGGGCATGGACACCACGGCGTTCTTGGCCTTCTCCAGACGGGCGCCTTCTTCCGTGGAACCTTTCTCACCCCAGCGCACCTGCGCACATCCAGTGGGGAGAATGACATTTTTTTTTGGGGCGGGGGCATTTTGAATTACGAAAATTTGATGGAAATTTTTGTGTTAAGGCGGCCATTTTGTTTTCATTTTGAAAATGTGCCAGTGGTCCTTGAAAAGAATGTAAACAAAAATAAAACAATACACTCCAGTGCCAGGGTTTTTGTCATTTTCACTACAATTGCAGGAGGTTTCGGACTATTAAAACATTAAATGCAGCGTTAGAAACTTTAGACTTTCTTATTTCATCAGAAAAAAAAGGAGTTAATTCCTAATTGATACGGATCTGGAGTTATATGAGCTTGAAATGGGGGCGGCTATACAAAATACAACAAAAACATACATATTTATATCGGGCTTTAACAGCTGGAGCTGTAAGAAAGCGCTAACATGGACAAAAGGCAAATGGTGGAAGGGAAAAACATTCTCAGAGGTCTGATCAGTGCTTTATCGGCACCCCTTGTAAAAAAAAAACCACGTCATGATTTTCAGTTCCTGAATAGATTCGGGAATGGCAGTGAATGCGTTAATTAATTCACATCAATTAATGACCAGTTAAGTTAATTCCTAAGTGATATGGATCTGGAGTTATATAAGCTTGAAATGAGGGCGAGCCATTCCCGAATAAATTCGGGAATGACAGTGAATGAGTTAAACTGTATGCACAAATGTTGCACTGTTGTGAGCTAATCTTGATGAGAAATTGTGATGTTTGGCTAGGTGGTGGTGTGGGGGAGGGATTATAGAAGCAAGGATGTGGCCTGACAAGGCTAATCAAGATGCTACGCTAACATTCCTGGAGAATGCTGGGTAATCCCTGTGATTTACAGACGATGTGGGGGGGGGGGGGGGTGAGGTTGCGACAGCGGCGAAGATGGCGGACATGTTGACAGCAAAGATGACGTGGCGGCGATGAAGGACAGGCCGTCACGTTAGCGTCGTCAAGGCGGAGATTGACAGATGGGAAAACGGACGGACAGACGGACGGCGTATTAAAAAAAAAAGTAGCGTAAGCACTTTTGTGTTGACCCGCTTTGCGTTGACACGACCATGTGACTTTTTCAAAGAGGCCAGTCGAGGAGGAGATGGAGGAAGAAGAGGAGGCGGATGAAGAAAATGGAGGACGGGTAGAAAATGGAGGACTGGTAGAAAATGGAGGACAGGTAGAAAATGGAGGATGAGTAGAAAATGGAGGACGGGTAGAAAATGGAGGACTGGTAGAAAATGGAGGACAGGTAGAAAATGGAGGACGAGTAGAAAATGGAGGATCAATAGAAAATGGAGGACTGTAGAAAATGGAGGACTGGTAGAAAATGGAGGACAAGTAGAAAATGGAGGATGTGTAGAAAATGGAGGACGAGTAGAAAATGGAGGACTGGTAGAAAATGGAGGACAGGTAGAAAATGGAGGACAGGTAGAAAATAAAGGACGAGTAGAAAATGGAGGACGTGTAGAAAATGGAGGACGAGTAGAAAATGGAGGACTGGTAGAAAATGGAGGATAGGTAGAAAATGGAGGACAGGTAGAAAATAAAGGACGAGTAGAAAATGGAGGACAGGTAGAAAATGGAGGACGGGTAGAAAATGGAGGACGTGTAGAAAATGGAGGACAGGTAGAAAATGGAGGACTGGTAGAAAATGGAGGACAGGTAGAAAATGGAGGACAGGTAGAAAATAAAGGACGAGTAGAAAATGGAGGACAGGTAGAAAATGGAGGATGGGTAGAAAATGGAGGACGTGTAGAAAATGGAGGACAGGTAGAAAATGGAGGACTGGTAGAAAATGGAGGACAGGTAGAAAATGGAGGACAGGTAGAAAATAAAGGACGAGTAGAAAATGGAGGACAGGTAGAAAATGGAGGATGGGTAGAAAATGGAGGACGTGTAGAAAATGGAGGATGTGTAGAAAATAAAGGACGAGCAGAAAATGGAGGACAAGTAGAAAATGGAGGACGAGTACAAAATGGAGGACGAGTAGAAAATGGAGGGCGAGTAGAAAATGGAGGACGAGTAGAAAATGGAGGACAGGTACAAAATGGAGGACAATTAGAAATGGAGGATGTGTAGAAAATGGAGGACGGGTAGAAAATGGAGGACTGGTAGAAAATGGAGGACAGGTAGAAAATAAAGGACGAGTAGAAAATGGAGGACAGGTAGAAAATGGAGGACGGGTAGAAAATGGAGGACGTGTAGAAAATGGAGGACAGGTACAAAATGGAGGATGAGTACAAAATGGAGGACGAGTACAAAATGGAGGACGAGTAGAAAATGGAGGACGGGTAGAAAATGGAGGACTGGTAGAAAATGGAGGACAGGTAGAAAATAAAGGACGAGTAGAAAATGGAGGACGATTCGACTGGCAGGATTGACAAAGCGGCTTGACCTCCATGCGTTTGATTCCTCCCGCTCCTCTTCCTCCGTAGTAGGAGGCGTCGACGGTGGGCCATTTCTTCTTGCCGGCTGGCTCGGGTTCCTGAAATGGAAACGGCTTTAGCGCGGACGCCCACAAGTTGACTTTAAAACCTTAACCTACGTTACAAAGACTGATTAAAAAAAAAAACAAAACAAAACACATTTTTGAAAACCTTATCCCGGGTATGTTCAGACACTTCTGCTCACTTCATCTTCATCATGCAAATTTCCCCATTGTTGGACTATTAAAGGCTTTCTGATTCTGATCTCAAAACCTGACTTTGAAATCATCTTCATTCTAAGCAGGCGGAAACCCTACCTTGAAAACCCAACCGAGGCTTAAAAAGATGCCAAATTTCAAAACCCAATTTTTTTCAAAACCCTACCCTTAAAATGCTAACCACGGATGGAAACGATCACCCGCTTGAAACCTTAATCTAGCCAGAAAAAAAAAAACGATTTAAAATGCTGAAAACCTTACCTTGAAAATGAAAACAAGGTTTGAAAGTTAAAGTTGAAACTCAAAACCCTACTTTGAAACACCCAAGCATAGCTTGAAACCTTAATGCTGTCTTAACACCCTGACATGTTTCACATGACCTCTGAGTCCTTGACTCAAACCCTTACCAAAAACATCTTGAAACCCTACCTTGAAAAACATTGAACATTTTGAAACCCAAAACAAATCTCTGAAACCAGAACCTTACCCAAATTGTTTTACAACCCTACCCTTAAAACGCTAACCACGGCTGGAAACGATCACACACTTGAAACCTTAATCTAGCCGGAAAAGGCAATTTAAAAGACTGAAAACCTTACCTTGATAAAGAAAACAAGGTCTCTGAGTAAAAGTTCAAACTCAAACCCTATTTTGAATCTACAAAGCTTCACTTGAAACCTTAATGCTGTCTTAGCACCCTGACATGTTTCACATGATCTCTTTGAGTCCTTGACTCAAACCCTTACCAAAAACATCTTGAAACCCTACCTTGAAAAACATTGAACATTTTGAAACCCAAAACAAATCTCTGAAACCAGAACCTTACCCAAATTGTTTGACAACCCTACCCTTAAAACGCTAACCACGGCTGGAAACGATCACACACTTGAAACCTTAATCTAGCCGGAAAAAGACAATTTAAAAGACTGAAAACCTTACCTTGATAAAGAAAACAGGTCTCTGAGTAAAAGTTCAAACTCAAAGCCTATTTTGATTCTACAAAGCCTCACTTGAAACCTTAATGCTGTCTTAGCACCCTGACATGTTTCACTGACCTTGACTCAAACCCTTAACCAAATTCAAAACATCTTGAAACCCTACCTTGAAAAACATTGAACATTTTGAAACCCTAAAAAAGAAATGTGTGGATCATGATTTGAAACCGTAATTTTAAACCTGAACAAAAATGTAAAACCTCACTTCACCTTTGCTTTAAGAGCCCCTATCTTCGCACCCTCTATAAAAAAAAAACTTCACGGTGCCCTAATTCGAAAAGCAGAACGCCGATTCGAGAGCCGTACTCACCGGCGGCGGTGGTCTCGACGGGGGTGGCGGTGGTGGGGGGTCTTTGATGACCTGGTTAGAAATAAATGTTAAAAAAAAAAGTGTCAGCAGCAAATCTGTCAGGAGAGGACGTCCACCAACGTTGTGACGAGAGCTTGACAAGTGACAGGCCACTGAGTCAAAAAGACCCTCCCCCCCAGTCCGTACCTTACCCCCCTCAACCTTCGCCGACTCTGATGAGTGTTCCTGTTTTGCAACATGACCCCCCCCCCAGCCCCTCCTCCTCTCCCCTGTGAAAAATGAACCATCAACTTGTTGACAGCGGGGGAGGGTAGGGGGTGTCTTCGATTAATTGGACGAGGTCCAGAGCGCCCGAGCTGGACTCGAGTCCTGACGAGTTAATTAACTCGAAAAAGAAGAGAGACTGAGAAGGGGGGGGGGGGGCAGGCAAAAGCAAAAGGAAGAGTTGTAGAAGGAAGAAGAGCTATCTATTCGCTATCTGTTCACTAGGTATTAGCTATCTATTCGCTAGGTACAGTAAAGTCTCGTTATATCGATATCGGTTATATTGATAATACTGCTTATTACGATACTACTTTCATTTCCCGGCTAATTTCTAGTTTTTTATGTATACAGTAAAGTCTCGTTATACACTGTAAAACCCAACAAGTTGAAAGTACTCAAATTTTTTATGGCAACTGATTACGTCAAAATTTTTGAGTACAGTTTACTCAAAAGTTTTGAGTAACCTGTAACCTGTTTTGAGTAACCTGTACAGGTTACTCAAAACTTTTGAGTAAACTGTACTCAAAAATTTTGACGTAATCAGTTGCCATAAAAAAATTGAGTACTTTCAACTTGTTGGGTTTTACAGTGTATCGATATTCGAGGGAGTCCGAAAAAATATCGATATAACCGGGACTATCGATATATCCGACCCTGTTTGCATGTAATTTTCTCCGTGCGTGCATAGAAATAGTATCGATATAACCGGGACTATCGATATATCCGATATCGATATAACGAGACTTTACTGTATTTAGTTACATTTAGTACGATACATGGTTATTATGATAATAATATCTCCATAAAACATCATTTTCAACTTCAGCCTTAAAGGACAACCGACATCACTTTTTTGTTTCCTAACTGACATCAGAAAAACGTTTTATAGCCTCTAAAATACCCAAAACACGCAGGTGAAAAGTGTGTATGCCAAAAATTAATTTCCCATAGGAAACCATTCAAATGAGAATAATCCGTTCCCAGGTCGCCATAAAATATCATTTTCAACTTCAGCCTAAAGGACAACCGACGTCACTTTTTTGTTTCCTAACTGACATCAGAAAAACGTTTTATAGCATCTAAAATACCCAAAACACGCAGTATGATACTTTTAGTCTAATACAAAACACCAATAAAAACGACTTAAAGTGTCCAAAAACTACTTCAAATTGAACCCGGAAGTGGCCAGTTTCAGAAGGTCCCGCCCCCTTGTTGGTGGTGTGACGCCAAGACGTCTTGCATTGCTGGAGAATCAAAACAATGGCTTCAGATTCGGAAAAGATGCTTTCTTGTTACTCATCCAGTTATAAATATGATTCAAATAGTTCTGAAGAAGAAAGCATACATGTTTGCAATCGATTAAAGAATTTATTCCATGCCATTTTGAGGTATCTGGGGGCGGGAAATGTAGCTTAAAAAGAGGCAGAAAATGGCGACGAAGCTCCTGTGTGCCTTGCACGCTGGGTCCGAGAGGACAGTAATTTCATCTGTACATATTAGCATATTTCACAATAAAGCAGATTTTGTTTTGATATTTAAACCTTCCATGACGCTTGCTAAAATCTCAACCGAAATTGACAATTGTCACATAAGTCTCACATATGTAGCGGCTTGGAATTGAAGCGGATTTACAGTATGTGGGGCAGGAGATGTGAGACGATCTCTTTTGGTCAATGTATGCTACAGATTCGTGTTTGCTTTCAACATTTAGCGTGTAGCAGATGAGCATATTTCAACATTCACGTCCCTGATTCATTGGTGAAAATGACGCTTTAATCCTCTCCTCTTTCATCTAGAACTGCTTCATAAAACAAAGTGTCTTTTGTGTTGTGTCACATTATTTGTTATTTAGTTTTTGTTGTTGTTTTGACTTCAAGATGGCGCCGCAAGAGCGGCTAACGTTACAGCAGCTCCTATATTTTGTTTTTCTACTTCTTCCTTTCCTTTTTCTCTTACTTTCATCATTTTGCTACTGTGAAATGTCAATTTCTCCACCGCGAAACCAATAATGGCTAATCCAATCTAATCCAATCAATAATAAACGTATTTTAAGCATTTTCTTGGAGTCAAACCCCTTTATTACTTTAACAAACAAAAGGTTTGATTATTTGTTTTTTTTTTTTGTTTCAGTCATAATGGTGGAAAATATGGCCGACGACAAAAATGAGTTTGACGCCACTGCTCCGACACCCAAATTTGAAAGCATAATTTTGTGTCTTCTGATCTGAGAAAGGTCATCAAACTCTTCTTTGAGAGACCCCAAACTCATTTTAAAAGCCTTGACTGGAAACCTAAAAGCCTGATTTGAAATCCTTACCCGAATAAAAAAAAAAAAAAAAACCACTTTGAAACCTTTTCCCTGTTTCAAGCCCTTTTCAGAATTTTCCCAAACGAATTTAGCATCGACGCAAACAGCTGTTTCCCGTTAAAAAAAATACCATAAAAAATACAAAAACATGGCGCGGTCATTAGCATAATGAAGGAAAGTCATCAATTAGGCTTAATTTATTCCTCTTTGACACGCTCATCAGCAAATCCGGTGACCTCTCCATACGCTGCCCGGCGCCGTTCCCACCGTCGCCGTACGCTCGGCGGATTAGCTCCTCCCGAGTAATTACACAAGCAGATTTTCGGGACATATTGTGGGATAAATAGCGGCGGACTTGATCCGCTTGTATACCTGCTGGACAGATGTGACGCCTAATTAATAGCCCGCAAAAAGACCACAAACACGCACCCAATGAGTTGTCAAAAATGGGAAATGTCTGTCAGAACCATGTTCTGTGACTACACAAAAATGTGGAAGTTTGACATATCGACATCACGTGCGTCAGAAAGAAAGAAAAATCTTCAAATTCATAATTAGCACTTCATAATTGAAAAGGTAGGTATCAAAAATTCCAGTGGTGTAGATACTTGGTATTAGTCGCAAAATAAATAAAAAGAAATGGATGGCTAGCTAGTTAGATGGCTAGCTAGTTAGATGGCTAGCTAGATAGATGACGAGCTAGCCAGATGGCTAGCTAGCTAGATGGCGAGCTCGATAGATTCCTATCTGGCTATCTGGCTAGAGAGATAGCTAGGTATATAGGTAAATGGGTAGATGGCTAGCTAGATAGATGGTTAGCTGGCTAGATAGATAGCTAGATAGCTAGGTACATAGGTAGATAGGTAGTGGCCACCTAGAAAGATGGCTAGCTATATAGATGGCTACCTGGCTAGATAGATAGCTAGATAGCTAGGCATATAGGTAGATGGCTAGCTAGATAGATGGCTACCTATATACAGTAGATGGCTAGCTAGATAGATGGTTAGCTGGCTAGATAGATAGCTCGATAGCTAGGTACATAGGTAGATAGGTAGTGGCCACCTAGAAAGATGGCTAGCTATATAGATGGCTAGCTATATAGATGGCTAGCTAGATAGATGGCTAGCTGGCTAGATAGATAGCTAGATAGCTAGGCATATAGGTAGATGGCTAGCTAGATAGATGTCTACCTATATACAGTAGATGGCTAGCTAGGTATATGGCTAGCTGACTAGAAAGATACCTAGATAGCTAGGCATATAGGTAGATGGCGAGCTAGATAGATGGCTACCTATATACAGTAGATGGCTAGCTAGATAGATGGCTAGCTGGCTAGAAAGATAGCTAAATAGCTAGGCATATAGGTAGATGGCTAGGTAGATAGATGGCTAGCTGGCTAGATAGATGGCTAAATAGATAGATGGCTAGATAGATAGCTAGATAGGTGGCAAGCTAGATAGATGGATAGCTGGCTAGATAGGTAGATGGCTAGCTAGCTAGATAGATAGATGGATAGCTAGGTCGATAGGGAGATAGGTAGATGGCTAGCTAGATAGATACATGCATAGGCAGACAGCTAAATACATAAATAAATAGATACATAAATAGACAGCTAAATAAACAAATAACCAGACAGCCACATAAATAAATAAACGTGATTGAATTTCATGTATTATACTGATAAGTCAGATATAAGATTGAATATATAAATTTGATTGATAAATATGTTTTTTTTTTCTTGACATCGGTATGTCATTGCCAGGCTTAATATGTAATCGAGTGCTAATCGCAAGATTCGACGACTGTTCAACATTTTGTCAATTAATTGATGGATAGGATGAAAAAAAAAGAAATAAATTAGCATTGCAAAGCCTTGGAGCGACCACTCCTTGATTACAAACGGTGCAGCAACACCTACAAACAACAACGCAATATCGCATTTCCCAAAGTATCTCCGATGGCCGAATCCGAGCGGATTGAGCCTTTGATTCCGGCGCCATTTTGACGATCGTTTCCTCAATGAAACGACAAACAAAAGAAAATTGCCACTCCGACCGATGCAGGATTGTACGCGTTGGCGAGGGGTATAAAGGAAGCGGGGTGAGGTTGGTGGTGGGGTTTGCGGGGGTTTAAATATTAACAAGACACACATGGCCTTCCTCTTGTGCGGCGTTCCCCGGGTGCGAGGCGACAGCAGCTCCCCTTCACCAAGACAAACACGGCGGAGGCCAGACATGCTGCGGGGGGTTTACATTTTAATGCCTTTGTTGCGGCTTCAAAATATGCTTGGACGTCGTCCCCGCAGGTCGCCGCCACGCTAGGTGACGTCCGTCATTTCTGGTTTTGCGTCGGTGGCAATGAAAAAAAAAAAAAATAAATGCGGGTTGGGAGGGGTGGAGGGAATCGCCATCTGTGCCCTCGGTCCTTGCTAATCTGTTGTGGATTTTTCTAAAGTGGCTGCGAGTGTTTTCCAAAGGGCCCGAGGGTATGTGGAGTTTACTCTCGCACAAAGTACAAGTCGCTCTCAAAGAGAACAATGGCGGAGGCCGCGCGCGCAAATGAGGAAAATGGTTCCCAAAATGGCGGCTTGGGGTATGGAACTTGCTACGAGGGATCCGACGGGACTCGGAACCGCCATTTAGAATAATAACAATAATAAATAGCCAGCTAGCTAGCGAGGTAGTTAGCTCACTAGCAAGCTAGATAGCTCGCTCGCTAACTAGCTCGATAGCTAGCTAGCTATCTCGGTCACAGGATAAGTTTTTCTGTGGGTGCGCAGTAAATAAATAAACACATAAATAGGCAGCTAGCTAGCGAGGTAGTTAGCTCACTAGCAAGCTAGATAGCTCGCTCACTAACTAGCTCGATAGCTAGCTAGCTATCTCGGTCACAGGATAAGTTTTTCTGCGGGTGCGCAGTAAATAAATAAACACATAACTAGGCAGCTAGCTAGTGGGGTAGAGCTAGCTCCATAGCTAGCTATCAAGGTAGCTAGCTAGCTGGTCATCGGCGTGACAGGGGTTTTGTGCTGGTCTCCACTCACCACAGTGCAACAGAGAGGCCAGAACCACCACATGAGAACCAGAGCCACCAAAGCCAGAAGCACCAGGAACACGATGGCCACCACCAGACCGTTGGACTGCAAACGCATCATAGTCCATTTGGTGTTTCATCGATTTCACGTGTCACAAAAGTCAAAAACATCAGCACAAAACATCATTTTCACCGCTTCTAAAGTCAAGTACATGTTATTGGTAACAAAGTATGTTCTTGGTAAAATGTGCAATCAACGCCATTTTAATCATGCGTCAAATTTTGATGAAATGAAGATAAAACGGGATAAAAGAATTGCCAAGATCAACTTGACAGTCTTGACTTTTGTCCGTCTCATTGATTACCGTATTTCCCAGTGTATAAGGCTCACTTGAATAGCGTATTTTCAAACTTTTTTCCCTATGCAGTGATACCTCAGCTTACGAACTTAATTGGTTCCCAGAAAGTGTGTTTAAGGTGAAAAGTGTGTCTTCCAAATATTAATTTCACATAGGAAACCATTAAAATGAGAATAATCCGTTTCCAGGTCCCAATAAAACGTCGTTTTCTACTAAATAAGCCTGACAACTATA
This sequence comes from Hippocampus bargibanti, assembly GCF_051943395.1. Lineage (NCBI taxonomy): Eukaryota > Metazoa > Chordata > Actinopteri > Syngnathiformes > Syngnathidae > Hippocampus > Hippocampus bargibanti. Next base: position 2,033,070 of record NC_142737.1, read on the forward strand.
CAAACTATACCTTATTTTATGTCTAATAAATGTGCTATTGGACTAGAATGAAAAAAATAAACTGTACAATATAATAAAGTCGTTTTATTGACCTTTGTGATGGTCGTTGATGTAGTTGCCTCTTGAGGATATCAGAGTGAAGTTGCCGTGCTTTCTCGGCGATAATACCCTCACACACACGGTCCCATGCTAGCTACTTTTCGTGAATCCAAATCAACAGAAGTTTTTCAACCTCTTCGATTGCCTGAGACCGTTGCTTAGACAACACAGAAACACCCTTAGCCACACGTAGAAATGGTTGACTTAGCGTAATGGTACCGGGACCCTAAATCACACAAATGCACACCTCGTTCGTGTTTTTCGATGATCTTCTTCTGCTTGACCGTCATTTTCTTTTGTGTCCTCTTTGTGCTGTCTTTTTTGGTCCCATAATAGCAAAGGTACTCCACTCAATAACAAACCACGCCTGCACTCAAGGAAAATGGGTGTGGAAAACTAGTCCGCCAGCCACCATGGCGCCGTGTGGTTTGGTTCGTCCGCCGAAAACTAGTTAGTATGCAACGATTATATTCTCGCAAATTTAATGTTCGTAAGGCGAAAAGTTTGCGAGCTAAAGCGTTCATAAGCCGAGGTATCACTGTATGAAATGGAAATGAAATGGATTATTATTATTATTATTATTTGCTAGCTATTTGCTATCCATTAGCTATCTGGCTAGCTATTTGCTATCTAGCAAGCTAGTCACGATCTAACTGGCTGGCTATCTAGCACGGTATCTGTTGGCTATCTATTAGCTAGCTAGCTTTCTATCTATTTGAGTTACTTCGGGGTTGAGTGCCGCTGCTCACCAACAGAAAAACACATCCTGTGACTGTAAAGTGACCTACAGAGTTTTGAAAGGTGCTTAGAAATGACATTTATTATCATTATTATTATTATTGGATTGGATTGGATTGGATTTGCCTTTATTAGTCTCGCAGTGGAGAAATTTACATTTCACAGCAGCAAAGTGATAAAAGGAATGAAAGTAGAAAAACAAAATTATATTATTATTATTATTATTATTATTATTATTATTATTATTATTATTATTATTATTATTATATTGTAAATATATAAGGCGCTAGAGTCTGGGGTTACACACTACCTTCTTCTACAGGGGGGAAATGGAGTCAGTGGGTGCTGAGGCTCAATATTACTTCACATATAAGGCGCAGGGTCATCTTTTGAAGAAAATTAAAGGACAACCGACGTCTCCGGACAAGTTGTGTCCATAATTTGTAAAATGGCTTCAAATGACTTCTACTGAGCGTATTTTACAAAGATTCCACCGCATATGGCTATATTTTACGTTTTAAGACTCGCGCTGAATATTCCGGAACTCTTGTTTTTGAGTTTTGAGTCCGTACGTGACGTCACTGAAGGAATGCCCTTGACCGAAAAAAAAGACACATTGTAGCAGTCCTTCCATCACGTCAATGCATTTTGCTGTGCTTGTTTGGTCTGAAAACCTCGTGTTGCACCAAAAAAGAGCCAGAAGAGGGCGACCAAGCTCCATGGAAGGAATTTATCAGCCTGTGGAAACGGGCTGATTAATTCCTTACACGGCTTTGTCGCCATTTTCTGCGGCTTTTTGGTGCGACATTTCAAAATGCCTCAAAATGACACGGAATGAATTCGTTAATCGATTGCAAACATGTATGCTTTCTTCTTCAGAACTATTTAAATCATATTCATAACTGGATGTGTAACAAGAAAGCATCTTCTCCGAATCTGAAGCCATTGTTTTGATTCTCCAGCAAGGACACCACGAACATGGGGGGGACCTTGTGAAACTGGCCACTTCCGGTTTCAAATTGAAGTACTTTTTAGACACATTAAGTCATTTTTATTGGTGTTTTGCATTTGACTAAAATATCATACTGAGTGTTTTGCGTATTTTAGATGCAATAAAACGTTTTTCTGATGTCAGTTAGGAAACGAAAAAGTGACGTCGGTTGTCCTTTAAGGCTTTTAGGTGCGCCTTATACACTGGAAGATACGCTATTTATTCGTAAAACGGTTTGCATATTGCATTGATGTCTGTGAATGTGAAAATACTCACGCAAGTGGAGGCGGTGATTGTATACGCGCTGGATATGAACGACTTGCCGTTGTTCAAGCTGATCAGTACGTCCATGCTCCTGAAAGACACACACATTCTCTTATGATAAAAAGTTGCAAACAAAATAGGAAATAAAAAAAACATTTTACAGCTCACATGGAGTCCAGATAGGCAGAGTCCTTTGTTTTTTTTGGGGGGGAAATAAAATACTGAGGGCTATTTGCCACATGGCAGCTATCGGGGAACATCAATTATTAGATGAAGAAAAATTAGCATAAATGTTACGGGAATTCCAATACTTTGAAAACATTGCTACGCAACACACACGAAGCAGCAACACATTTTCTCTCTGCCTATTTCATTTAATTGTTTTTTTTATATGTGACATTTCTTCCAAAGGAGCTCAATGCTGCCTGGCATGTTGTGGTAATGTGTGGTACTACATTGAGGACACGCAGCTCCAAATTCACACACAAAATAAAAAATAAATCATAATAATAATCCCTTTCATTTCTAAGCGCCTTTCAAAACTCTCAAGGTCACTTCACAGTCACAGATCAGTTTTTCTTTGGGTGAGCAGTGGCATCCACACGCGCCAGCGTGTTACCCGGAAGTAACTCAAATAGATAGAAAGCGGGCTAGCTAATAGATAGCTAGCTAGCTAGATAGCCAATATACAGCATATAGATAGCTAGCTAGCTCGCCAGCCAGGTAGCCAGCTGGATAGCCAGCCAGATAGCTAATAGACAGCAAATACAGTAAAGTCTCGTTATATCGATATTCAAGGGAGTCCGAAAAAATATCGATATAACCGGGACTATCGATATATCCGACCCTGTTTGCATGTAATTTTCTCCGTGCGTGCATAGAAATAGTATCGATATAACCGGGACTATCGATATATCCGATATCGATATAACGAGACTTTACTGTAGCTGTTTTATGGGGACCTGGGAACGGATTATTCCCATTTTCATGGTTTCTTATGGAAAATGAATGTTTGGCAGACAAACCTCATCAATCCTCATCAAGTGTTTAATGCTGATGAAAGCAGCCACTCCATTCTATCAAGTCACCAACAACCATCACAAAGGTAAATAAAACAACTTTATTATACAGTACAGTTTATTTCTTTAATTATAATAGCATAGCACAATTATTATACATAAAATAAGGTATATTTTGTGTTGTTTTAAGGCTTATTTCGTAGAAAATTATGTTTTATGGGGACCTGGGAACGGATTATTCTCATTTTAATGGTTTCCTATGGGAAAGTAATTTTTGGCATACACAATTTTCGCCTTACACACTGTGGGAACCAATTAAGTTCGTAAGATGAGGTCTCACTGAATATGGAAATAGTTTGGAAAAAACACCACTGATTTGGGGTGCACCTTATACAATGGAAATTACGGTAATATTATTTATTTATTTTTTTGTCCATTAGTTCATTTATTTATTTATTTATTTATTTATTTATTTATTTATTCATCCATTGATTTATTTATTTGTATTTATTTTCATTCATTTTTCCTTTATAGTATCCATTTATTCATTTGTTTTTATTTGTTTTTATTTGTTTATTCATTTATTTTCATTATTTTTTATGTATTTATTTATGTATTTACATTAGTTTATTTACTTGCTTTTATTTGTATTTATCTTACTTCCGGGTTGAGTGAACGCTGGCGCGTGTGGCTGCCGCTGCTCACCCGCAGAAAAAAATAACCTGTGACTGTAAAGTGTCCTTGAGAGTTTTGAAAGGCGCTTATCAATGAAATGTATTATTATTATTATTATTATTATTATAGAAACAGCAATGAAATGATATTTCAATAATATGCAATGTTGGGAAGCCACACGCTGCTTAAATATTTAGCAGGTAAATAAGGGTTAAGGTGCCAAGGCGGGGGAATATCGACGGGGGGACGTAATGGACACACGGTCTGCTCGCTCATCTGTTGAGATCCACGGGAGGATTGGTCGCCTCGGGCCAAATCCAAATGCAAAGAGAGCTCTTCTTATTAGTATTCGCCACGCCAGGCGGGCCGGGGGCCTCGGCGCCAAACGGCACGCCTTATTCCTCCTCGCCGGTTTTTTTTTCTACCCCCCCCCCCCCCCCTTCTTTTTTTTGTCAGGCGGGGGATTTGAGGCGTTTCCGAGCGATGGGGAATTCTCATTAAGGCGGCGGTAATTGGACGGGCCGTAATGGACATATGGAAATTGCGGTGCCGTTCATCATTAGGGTTCTAATTGCGGGCCATTACCCCCATGCAACCCCCCCACAAGCACAACCCCTGCCCAAGCTCAAGAAGCCCTTGAATTTGGCGCGGCTTGGTGCCACGCGCCCACATCTGGATTTTTGGGCCTTTTTTGGATGCGCTCGGTTATGTAAATAAGGCCGCATATAGATGGCAAATAAATACCAAACTATCATCATTTTCCACGTTCAACACATTATTAATATTTAATATGTGCATTTGTTTTACACATATGACTGTACATGTCTTAACTTATCGACAAATAGATTACTACAGATAGAGAGATAGCAAGCTAGAGACAGGTAGCTAGAGATATAGTGACCTCGAGATATAGCTAGCTAGAGAGATAGCTAGCTGGAGAGGTAGGTAGCTAGAGATAGCTAGCCAGCTAGAGAAATAGAGATAGAGAGATAGCTAGATAACTAGATAAATGGATAGCTAGATCGCGAGATAGCTTTGAAGGAAAAGAAATACAAAACGTCTCGGTTATAGCTAGCTCGATAGATAGCTAGAGAGATAGCTATCTAGAGAGATAGAGATAGGGAGATAGCTAGCTAGCTGTCTAGCTAGATAGATAGATGGATAGTTATATTACTGGAGAAAAGTAGATAGATAGATAGATAGATAGATAGATAGATAGATAGATAGATAGATAGATAGATAGATAGATAGATAGATAGATAGATAGATAGATAGATAGATAGATAGATAGATAGATAGATAGAAATAAAGAGAGATATAGATAGATAGATAGATAGATAGATAGATAGATAGATAGATAGATAGATAGATAGATAGATAGATAGATAGATAGATAGATAGATAGATAGATAGATAGATAGATAGATAGATAGAAATAAAGAGAGATATAGATAGATAGATAGATAGATAGATAGATAGATAGATAGATAGATAGATAGATAGATAGATAGATAGATAGATAGATAGACAGACAGACAGACAGACAGACAGACAGATAGATAGATAGATAGATAGATAGATAGATAGATAGATAGATAGATAGATAGATAGATAGATAGATAGATAGATAGATAGATAGATAGATAGAAATAAAGAGAGATATAGATAGATAGATAGATAGATAGATAGATAGATAGATAGATAGATAGATAGATAGATAGATAGATAGATAGATAGATAGATAGATAGATAGATAGATAGATAGATAGATAGATAGATAGATAGAAATAAAGAGAGATATAGATAGATGGATAGATAGATAGATAGATAGATAGATAGATAGATAGATAGATAGATAGATAGATAGATAGATAGATAGAAATAAAGAGAGATATAGATAGATAGATAGATAGATAGATAGATAGATAGATAGATAGATAGATAGATAGATAGATAGATAGATAGATAGACAGACAGACAGACAGACAGACAGACAGACAGACAGACAGACAGACAGACAGACAGACAGACAGACAGATAGATAGATAGATAGATAGATAGATAGATAGATAGATAGATAGATAGATAGATAGATAGATGTATAATACGATATTTTTAATCAAAGAAAATAAGAAGAGATAGCTAGCTCGAGAGATAGCTAGCTCGAGAGATAGCGAGCTAGAGATATAGATCGCTAGAGATATAGATCGCTAGAGATATAGCTAGCTCGAGAGATAGCTAGCTCGAGAGATAGCGAGATAGAGATATAGATCGCTAGAGAGGTAGGTAGCTAGAGATATAGCTAGCTCAATAGATAGCTTGCTCGAGAGATAGCTAGTTAGAGAGATAGAGATATAGCTAGCTAGCTAACTAGATAAATAGATAGCTAGATAGTTATATTACTGGAGACTGATAGATATATAAATAGAATATTTTAAATCATGTTAATCTAGTTTTTACTTTTGGAACTGGCCTACATCCAGCGCATATGACAAGCGGTTCAAAGGCGCCCGTCCATCCCTACGTGGCGTGCAAAGCAAATGTGAGCTCTTCCGTTTTGGACGTGACGGCAACAAGCTCAATTTAGCCAATTTAAGCCAAACGGGTGATGATAATGGCGGGCAGGTTATTAATCAGATACGAGGGCTCCCATGCGAGAAACACTAATGAACCCGTACCGCCACGCCACGCACCCCCCGCCGCAACCTCCTCCCGTCACAGCTGGACATCCTTAACGCAAGCGTCGTCGGCAGAGCATATTTTTGCTTCAACAACATGAAATGCGGGATATGCTGTATGAAATGGATAGCTTTTTGCATCAAGTTGTGATATTGCAACAGACGCAGGAAGACACACTAGAAACTTCATTCATAGCTGGTTCCCTTGCTCGTATGTTCTCTTCAAATTGTACAGATGGCTTGTGCGGGTTATTTCTGGAGCCTGATTGATGGGATATTTTAATCTTGCAGTCTACACTCTGCCTTTGAACTATCAATAACGTTGAAACAAGTCCAAACTTCAGTTTTCTATCCATTTTTTCACTTTTTCCTTTGTTCATGTTCTCACTCCCCTCCTCATCATCATCATCATCATGTGTCCCCTCCCTCCTCTACCACGGAGCTTGACCAATCACGTGCGGCTTTAACCGAAGACTGGGGGTGGGGAATAGAGGACAAAAAAAGTCGGCTGCCATTTCCAGCTCCTTATTAGGAGCCGGCTCTCTTCGTTCACTTCAGAGAACCAGCTCCAAGAACCGGCTCGTTTGCGAACGACACATCACTAATTGTGGTGCTCCGTGTGTTTCCCGAATTCGTATGCTAGTTCATTAGCTAAAGCGTTCGTAAACTGAGGTATCACTGTACCTAGTTTTCAAATTTGAAGTCCAAAATAATGACATGGGACAATTTGAAATTTTGGTTCAGACTTTAGCTAGCATGATGGAATTTAAATGGAAAGTTTAATTCGCTTTAGTGGGCCGAATAAAATGACATGGTGGGCCAGATTTGGCCCCCTGGCCTTGACTTGGACACCTGTGATGTAGAATGATGCCAAATTCACTTTGCTTTCCTGCAGGTGTTTTCTATTTAAGTTCTCTTTGTTCTAATTCAGACTTTGGATCTCTATTTGTAGTTCAGGGCGTTACCCGCCTGCTAGCAAAAGACTTTTGGGGAACGGCTCCAAAGCTACGAAGAGTGCGACAGCTGGAAGGTTGCGCTTTGTTTTGAGCGATGGCGGGCGAGCGGATTCGTCGAGGGATCCGTCAAAAAAAAGCGACGGGAGACGATCGGGACGTCGCAGAAGCCGTCTTAGCCTTGCCGATAGCGTCCATCTGGAAGCGACGGGCGAGGGATCGGGGGGCACGCTAATGGATTTCCAAAGTTTCCCGTAAAGACCAGAAAATGGAGGAGGTTGAATAATTGACGGCGGAGCATATGCGAGAGCCGTCGCCGGGCGTCACTCGGCGGAGACTTTTGCTGACAGTCGGGAGAACTTCCAGAATGTTCCCGATTGACGGACGTGCGCTTTGGACTCTTGACAGATGGTACGACGTTCACAAAGTGTCTTATATGCGTCACACTTGAAGTGCCTCTGCTTCAAATGAGACTTGTAACGACACAAACACGGGGGCCACAGGCTCTGGGTAAAGCAACCGTATGTAGCAAAAAGCTAACATGCTAGCTTTTAGCTATCTGGCTAGCTAGCTAGCTATTAGCTATCTATTATTAATAGCTGACGTTGATTATGTTGTGGGTCATTTTTACCTGTATGTAAAAATCCACACAAATCAGTCAAATAATAGGTGGCATTTGCAGCTATCTAGCTGGCTAGCTTGTAGCTATCTGGATAGCTAGCTAGCTATTAGCTATTATTAATAGCTGACGTTGATTATGTTGTGGGTCATTTTTACCTGTATGTAAAAATCCACACAAAACAGTCAAATGATAGGTGACATCTGAAGCTATCTAGTTAGCTATCTAGTTAGCTAGCTATTAGCTATCTGCCGAGCTATTTGGCTATCTATTAGCTATCTATTAGCGACTCAAATAAAAAGAAAGATGATGATGCTGATTATTATTATTATTATTATTATTATTATTATTATTATTAATAGCTAGCCAACAGATCGCTAGCGAGCTAAACAGCTAGATAACCAGCCAGCCAGTGAGATCGCTAGCTAACTAGCCCGCCAGATATCCAGCCAGCTAGCCAGCCAGATAGGTAGCTAGCCAACTAGATAGCCAATAGATAGCTAGCCAGATAGTCAGAAATCTAGCTATCCTGCTAATAGCTATCCAATAGGTAGCTAGCTATATAGCTAGCCAGATAGTCAGAAATCTAGCTATCCAGCTAATAGCTATCCAATAGATAGATAGCCAAATATCCAGCCAGATAGGTAGCGATCCAGATAAATAGCCAATAGATAGCTACATAGACAACTAACTAAGCGGAACGGCTAAAGCTAGCAAGACGCTCCTGTCGTCAAATGCTAATGGGAACAATTCGAGTTGATCGGCACAGACAGGCAAACTAACAAATCAATGGGTAATGTCCTCACGTGGCAAAAGCCATCGTCACTCTTAATAATTGACGTGCTTTAGCATTAGCATTAGCATGGAATGCGCCAAGTGTATCTTTGACCTTCTGCCACCGTTGTGAAAACACCGAACGAGGGTTCCCCCTCCTTCCCAGAGGGAACCCGGCCGGGCCAGGGTTTCCAGATGGTTGGAAAACAGGTGCCGGCAGCTGTCGGAATGAAGGGAAAAACGGCGCTAGAAAATGGCCGTGTTCCTTCACATGACTGGACTCGGAGTTTAACAGGCAGCGGTGGCGCCCAGCCGACAGATGGGCGGCGGCAGGCAGGACCGTTTTCCCGCCGCCGGGATTGTCAAACCGCTAAATTATTTAAGGAGGGGGAAAAAAATTGTTGGCAGCTGGCAACTTTCTGAAACGCGAAGCCTAGTTAGCACGGTCACATAGTCGGCTAATTTGGTCGTCGCATAGCCTAATTCTTGCTAAAGCTATAAGATGGATATTTATATAATATGCTCATCTCATGAGCTAGCTCGCAATCGAGCTAGCTAGCAATCAAACGCGCTAGTTAGCGAGTGATCAATCGAGCTAGCTAGCTACTGGCTAGCTCGGTCGCTAGCTCTCTTTCTATTCACTCTAAAACTGAGATTTTGATTACAGATTTTTTTGGGAGGGTTCTTTAACATTAGCAGCAAATGAGATTTTATGACCAAAAAAAATAGATTTATTATATTGAAATATTTTGCTTCTGCAGGTTCGGCTTACATTGGCTATATGGCTATCTGTTAGCTGCCTATTAGCTATCTATCCAGATGGCTGGCTAGCTAGTTGACTGGCTATCTATTAGTTATCTAGCTGCCTAGCTATTAGCTATCTATCTATTAGCTATCTATTACAGAGTTAGCAAACTAGCTGGGTATCTTTTGGCAATCTATTAGCTAGCTAGCTAATAGATATATATTAACTCTTTTAACACTAGCAGCAAATGAGTTTCTCTAACCAAAAATAAAAAGCTAAGTGGCTAGCTAATAGATATCCAGCCAATGAGCTATCTGGCTATCTATTAGCAATCTATTAGCTATTAGATATATATCATTTAGCTTGGTTTTACACACCGCCTCTTACCGCGACACGGTCACCAGCGCTTGCCTCTTTCTGAAATTCATCTATGCATACGGCTACGTGGTTGAACGTCCATTGTTAGCATCTGCTGAGCTAACAATGTAATGACAAGGATTCGGAACGGGGGGGGGGGGGGGGTGTCATCTGTCTCCCAACCTTCTTCAAGGCCCATCAGCAGATGTGTTTAGCGCCAGTCTCGCAACAAGTTAACGCGTTAATGGGGCCGGCGATCAGTTAATTAAGCGGTAGGCAGCGGCGCGATGGGCGAGTGCCGATTTACAGATGTCAGCGCCTCACAGGGAAATAAATAGATATGAAAAAATAAGGTTTACGGAATCCTTGAATGGATGCTGACCTAATGTGCACAGTCTACACCATATGTCCATTTGGATGGGAAAATATTCACGCTCATCGAGGCATTCGCTGCAACATTCTCAATCCTTCAAATGTGTTTGTTTGGATTACGGGTGTCAAAGTCAAGGCACAGGGGCCAAATCTGGCCCGCCACATCATTTTATTCGGCCCATGAAAGCAGCGTGTGAAATTCCATGCTCATCTAGCAATCAAGCTCGCTAGAGATCGAGCTAGCTAGTGATCGAGCTAGCCAACGATCGAACTAGCTAGCTAGCAGTGAAGCTATCTAGCTAATGATTGAGCTAGTTAGCAATTGAGCTAGCTAGGGATTGAGCTAGCTAGGGATCGAGCTATCTAGCAATCGAGCTTGCTAGCAATCGAGCTAGCTAACATTTTAGCTAATTAGCGATTAATCTAGCTAGCAATCGAGGTAGCTAGCAATTGAGCTAGCTATAGATCGAGCTAGCTAACATTTGAGCTAATTAGCGATTAAGCTAGCTAGCAATCGAGGTAGCTAGCTATTGAGCTAGCTAGAGATCGAGCTAGCTAACATTTGAGCTAATTAGCGATTAAGCTAGCTAGCAATCGAGGTAGCTAGCAATTGAGCTAGCTAGAGATCGAGCTAGCTAATGATCGAGCTCACTACCGAATGAGCAAGCTGGCTAGTTAACGATCGAGATTGCGATCGAGCTAGCTAATGATTGAACTAGCTAGCTAACAATCGAGCTTGCGATTGAGCTAGCTAGCAATCAAGCTAACTACAGATTCAGCTAGCAAGCGATCGAGCTAACTAGGGATCGAGATAGCAAGAGATTCAGCTAGCTAGTGATCGAGCTAGCTAGAGATCTAGCTAGCTAACGATCGAGCTAGCTAGCTAACAATTGAGCTATCTAGCTAACAATTGAGCTATCTAGCTAACAATCGAGCTATCTAGCTAACAATCAAGCTTGCAATCGAGCTAGCTGGCTCTCTTTCTATTTAGCCATGTGTCAAAGAGTCAAAGGAGTATGTAAGATTTAGATATTAAAAAAAAGGATTTATTTAAAATGAAATTAAATGTAATATCTTATTCGAAATTACCTTAATTTTATGGTAAAATTGTAACATGGTGTGAACACATCTCAAAATTGTTGAGCATGTAATTCATTGCACTTTAAATTTTAATACCTTACAAGTAATAACTTGCATTGTACTGGGTGTACGAAGGTGAAAACGAGTGTCCCAAAAATCCGAAATTTGTCCGAAGAAGACTCCGAAAATTGTTTTGGTTGCAGGTTCTCCGCTAACGCTACACAAACATATTCCAATCCACGTGATGAAAAGACAAAATAAATATCTTTGCGGCAAAAAAAAAAAAATCCCCTTTTATCCAATCATTTGTCTCCCAATGAGAGGATTAGCATGCAATACTATACGCTAAGTAGATATACGATAAGCATAAGGATGATCGGACAATCGGATGCTACTGATTGGATTGCGCTCAAACTTGTGTTGTGGCCAGTTTGGCCATTAGAAATAAAGACGGGAAAAAAAATATGATTTCCGATAAATGTTTTTGTGAATAACACGACATGTGTTTCTTTTAAAGATGTAGAAAATATTAACAGTACATTGAATACCAAAGCGTTTTCCAAATATTTCAATACAACCTATTCCGATGAGTTTTTAAAATGTCATTTTTCATGTCAAATATATGTTGTTCGAATTGAAATTTTGGTACAGGTCAACATAGTTCATTGCATATATGCTGTGTAAAAATATGATATTTAAAGACCTCAAACCGAGCTAGTGGTTTTTAGCCATTGATTCATCCATATTTTGCCCATAAGTTATATAAATAAATGGATAAATAAACTAAAAAATAAACAAATAAATAAATACATTTTTCTGTGTAGCTCTCTCTTGTTTCTATTTATAATTGTATTTTATTTATTGTATTCTTTTTGTGATTGTATTTTATTTATTATGGTACCTATGCTTGTCTGTGGTGATAAAGTGTCCTTGAGAGATTTGAAATGCGCTTAAAATAATAAGTATTATTATTATTATTATTATAAATAAAATGAATAAAAATTCAATATATAAATAGACATGAAAATAAATAAATAAATAAATACATTTTATACAAATAAACATTTAAATAAATACATAAATACATAATAGATTGAACGCTGGTGCGAATGGCTGCCGCTGCTCACCCGCACACAAAAAAAATCCCCTGACTGTAAAGTGTACTTGAGAGTTTTGAAAGGCGCTTAGAAATTAAATGTATTATTATTATTATTATTATAAATAAAACAAATAAAAATTCAATATATAAATAGACATGAAACTAAATAAATACATTTTATACAAATAAACATGTAAATAAATACATAATAGATTGAACGCTGGTGCGAATGGCTGCCGCTGCTCACCCACACAAAAAAAAAAAATCCCCTGACTGTAAAGTGTACTTGAGAGGTTTGAAAGGCGCTTAGAAATTAAATGTATTATTATTATTATTATTAATAATAATAATATAAAAATAGACCTGTAAATAGCTAACTAGCTAAATGAATAAATACATAAATAAACAACATGGGTTTTTTCCGTGACTTTTCTCTTTTTCTAATAATGAGGTGGGGTGTGGATAAATAGCAAAAATATTTATTTTAGGTTTGTTTTAATACAGTCATTGAGCCACTGGTGCTTGTGCTGCTACAAAAAAAAAAAAAAAAAAAAAACATAAAAGGAACTTTAAAATATTGGATTTCATTTGGAAAATGTTACTTTTATTTTATCTCAGGCCAACTTTCCATATTTCTCTATTTTGCATTAAAAATCATATTTCTTCGACCATGTCATTTGCATAAGGACATTACTCACAATTTGGCACTCACATATTCCTTCAGTTTTAACCAAAAAAAAAAAAAAAGAAAAATCACGGCGATGTACTTACTGTCCCACATCGTAGAGTTTGGGGGCCGGACAGAGAAGGTAGTCGTTACGCACGACGCTCGGCTTGTGATCTGGACAATAAATAAATGAAGACATAAATACATACATAGAGAGATAAATAGACAAATAAATAAATAGATAAAGTGAGCGATAAATTGATAGAGAAATAGATAGAGAAATAGATAAATAAATAAATAAATAAATAAATAAATAAATAAATAAATAAATAAATACAATGTATGCTTATTATTATTATTATATATTATTACTATTATTATTATTATTATTATTATTATTATTATTATTATTATTAATATATTATTATTATTATTATTATTATTATTATTATTATTATTGTTATTGTCATTATAAACATATAACTAGACAGCTAAATAAATATATAACCAGAGGGCCAAATGCATATACACCTAAATAGGTATTTATGTAAGTAAATAAATAAATGGAGAGATAAATAAATAAACGAACTAGACAGCTAAATCAATAAATACATAAATAAATACATACATAAATAGATAAAGAAATAGATAAAGAAATAACAACATGCATGAATAAATAAATAAATAAATAGAATTGAATGTATTATACTTTGTATATAGAATGTATATACTTTGAATGTAGCCATTCATAAACCTCACACCTGTTGTTATTTCAGTTTCAAGTCCACTTTTTATTTCTTTGTTTTTGAAGAAGTCGAAGTGGAAAATGGGGTGACATTTAGTCTTCACATGTAACACTAGTTCTTCTTTAAACTTATCAGCAACGGTGGTCCTCACTCCTTATCTGGAGTTATCCGGACCTCACATAACCATTGAAACAGGAATGTGTGTGTGCATGTGTGTGTGTGTGTGTGTGTGTGTGTGTGTGTGTGTGTGTGTGTGTGTGTGTGTGTGTGTGTGTGTGTGTGTGTGTGTTCGAGTCTCCGGCCACCGAGATCGTTTGTTTGGCTCTCCAACTGCTGGGGTGACAGATAAGATGGTGGGCGGCATCTGCCCAGCATATGCGACGCGTGTTTGAGAACCGTCAAGACCGATTCCCTCGCCCGCTCAGCCATCGTCCGTAATTAAAGAACATCCCCCTCCCCCCCGACATCAAAAAGGTCATCAGAAACACAAGCTGGGAGCCAAAAAACAAGAGGGAACGGCGGCGGGCCTTCACCCAGAGTGGGCGAAGGAACTGAGAAAGAACACACACGAGGACATCTGCTGATGACAAGTTGAGCCTTTAAAAATAATGAGAAATGTAAAAAAAATATGGCAGACAAGTATTTCAGTCAAGAGTCAGAAAATAACTTGTTGGCATTGGCAAGCACCAAACGAACGAGTGTTTGTGAACATGAGCCAAACGTGCCGGAAACAGATTGCGGGAACAAATAAGACGCTTCGATGACCTGTACACATTTCATATTGTACTGTTATAGGATTCCCGTCCCCTTTTTGATTATATTTATGACGGTTCAAAAAATAAAGCTGGTTTGGGATGGCGTGCCATTGGGAGGAATCAATGAAATCAGGCGATAGATTTTTAACTCATTCGCGAATTTATTCAGGACATTTGATCTCCATTCCCTAATTTGTTTGGGTTTTTCTTGCAGGGGTGCCGATAAAGCGCTGGTCAGACCTCTGGGAATGTTTTTTTTTTTCCCCTTCCCTTTTGTCCACGTTAGCGCTTTGTACCAGCTTCAGCTGTTGTTAAAGCTCTATGGCTGTATAGCTGTCTAGCTAGCTAGCTATCTGGCTAGCTATCTGGCTAGCTATCAAGCTGGCTATCTATTAGCGAGCTAGCTTTCTATCTATTTGAGTTACTTCCGGGTTGAGTGAACGCGTGTGGCTGCCGTGTGACTGTAAAGTGACCTTGGGAGTTTTGAAAGGCACTTAGAAATTAAATGTATTATTATTATTATTATATCAATATGTATTGTATTTTGTACAGTTGCCCCCATTTCAAACTCAGATAACTCCAGACCCATACAATTTTATAAACTCTTTTTTTCGGATGAAAGAAGATAGTTTAACGTTCCTCACACTGTGTTGAATTTTTTTGTAGTCCTAAAACTCAATTTTCTGTGGCTCCTGCAATTTCAATGAGAATGACAATAACCCTGGGACTGGAATGGACACATTTTTGTACATTGTCTGGCAGTCAATGAGTTAAAAGGTTGATGGTTTACTTACTGAAGGTTTGCTGATCTACGATGAAGCTGCACACCACACCCTCGCTGCTACGGCCCACCGCAAAGCCATTTCCACGCAGGACAATGTCGAAGGACTCTGCAGAGGGAGCATTTTAGGTCACTTCATTCCAATCAAAATGGCCGACCATGGTTCAATTTACGTCTGGTTTTATTTTGAAGCTCGGAACTGGGCAGATTCAGAAAGTCCCGCCCCCTTGTTCGTGACGTCATCACGCCAGGAAACTCCTTCACAAACTGCCTTGCTCCAGAATCAAAACAATGGCTTCAGAGAGTTCAGATTCAGAGAAGATGCTTTCTTGTTACTCATCCAGTTATGAATATGATTCAAATAGTTCTGAAGAGGAAAGCATAGATGTTGGCAATCGAATAAAGAAGTCCTTCCGTATCAATTCGAGACGTCTGCAAGCGATGAAACCAGTGAAGATCTGGACTCCGATGTAGCACCCAGAAAATGCACAAGATGGCGCACAAGCTGCATTTGGTCCAGTATATGAAATGGGCTGATTTGTCTGCTGGGAATTTGTGTCAACTTTGTGTGTTAGCGCAATTGGCTGCCAAAGAATTCACCATCACCACCACACATTTATGTCGTTTTCCTTCTAATTTCGCGACGTGGGAATGGATTATTCTCATTTTAATGGTTTCCTATGGGAAATTATTTTTTGGGATACACACTTTTCGCCGTACACACTCTGTCTGGGAACCATTAGCTGGGAATTCATTAGCTAGCTGGCTAGCTATTAGCTGTCGGCTATCTGGCTATCTATTACCTATTTATTATCCATCCATTAGCTAGCTTGCTAGCTTTCTATTTATTTGGGTTACTTCGGGGTTGAGTGAATGCTGGCGCATGTGGCTGCCGCTGCTCACCCACAGAGAAACACATCCTGTGTCTGTAAAGTGACTTTAACTGTAAGTGACTGCTTAGAAATTAAATGGATGATTATGATGATGATGATTATTATTATAAATGTGAAATTTGCTCACCGTTGACGCAGACGCTGGAGGGCTCCACAGTCAAGATCTCCGTGCAGGACCTCTTCAAAATCTGCACACAGAAGGTGTGACACCTGAGTAACGGATCAGAATGGAAGTGTGTGTGGGAGGTGGGGGGGGGTGCTGGTAGGGGGTTTTATGGACAAATTATGCGAAGCGATTATATCCGCCGCTTGTGTTGAAAAAGCTGCGGATGCGATATTAACATATAAAGAGGCTCGAGAGGGTTTCACTGTCGCTAGTCCATAAATCAACAATGGATAAAGTATGCAAATGGGGTTTGGTTCGGGGGGGGGGGGGGTTTGGGGGTGGTAGATAGTGCTTCGGGCAGGCGCTTCGCACCTTTGGGTCCAGGTTGCGAGCAGCTTCCGTCAAATATTTATTGCCAAGTGTGGGAAATAAATGTGACAACGGGATGGGGAGGATGTTTTGCTAACAAAAATAATAATACTAGAAAAAGAGGATTTGTGATGGAAAAAGGAAGTGCGAC